>NC_079314.1:49103433-49403711 GCF_029931775.1 Euleptes europaea
TCAATTAAAAAAATACTCTTAAGACTTCAGCAGTGCTGAAAGGATAGAAAGAGACTAGAATGAAATACTAGCGAAACATCAAAGAGCTTTGGGGGAAAATTTCCTCTCCGCTGAACACAAAACTATAGCTCTGGTGTCAAATCACAGGAGTTTTGGGCAAATGCAATCCACTTGCACCATTAGGCTACAATTACCAGTTAAGCCAGTGAGTGGCCTGTGGGGAGGAGCTCTCAGAAATGCAGCACTCCTGTAGTATTTTTAGAGGTTGTAGAAGGTGTGTGTGTGTGTGTGGGGGGGTGTAACATTTTTGCTTATACCCATGTTGGAAAAAATGCTGTCCCTAAGAATCATCTCATCATATGTTCTCTTTGGAGGTACTTGTTTTTCAAAGCCACTCACTTTAAAGTACTTTAAGGACCCCTTCCTTTCTGCATATCTGCTCCTCTGCTGAGGAGGCACTGCTGTAGGAATCCACACTCTTTGACATATGCTCGGTGGCAATCTGTGCAAAAACCTTCTTGGTGGTTGCCCCATGACTTTGGAACTCCCACTGATAGGAGTTACTCGTCTTTCTTGCTGTAGACCTTCTAATACTAATTCAATATTTTTGGGAAGGTCTTTTATTTAGAACCTGGATGTAAATTTCATTTTTAAAAAAGTAGCATCCATATTTAAAACTGTATGCATGTTTTGTGAACTGCTTTGGGCACAGATTTATTGAAAGGTGGTGTATAAAGACCCTAAAATAAAAATGTACACTACTCTTAATTTTTGTTCCAATAAAACCCCAAAAAGCACTTCTTTGAGGGAAAGGTATGTATAACCTCACTGGGTGCTGAGAATAAACTCGAGCTATGAAAGGCAGCTTGGAAAAAAAAAAGCCCATCAAAGAATATCTATCACAGGAAAACCATCATACCAAAGGGACTCAAAAATCTTTTAAATCTATTTATTGAAATGAAGAATGTTGGATACACGAATGAGCTTTAGAATCAGAGACATTGGCAGCCATCATGAAAATTCACAGATCTGGCCATAATAGTTTCAAGAACTGACCGACAAAAGGTAGGCTGGAATTCTTCATTAGTGTCTGCTCCATTGGGCTTCTATTTTTACATATACCATTCTAATGATTCATTCCTGTGAGATACAAGGCTGGCACCACTGTGCTAGTAACAAATGCAAGGCTCCTCTATAGTAGTGGTTGCAAAATGGTGTCCATGAATGCCATAGATGCCGCCAAAGAGTCTCCTTGTACCCAGTTGCTTCTTCGCCAAAGCAAATAAGCCAGTCCTGGCTTTCCTCCACTTTGTTGGACCAGGAGGTGCTTCAGAAAAGCTCAGGAGGGATCACCTTTAAGTCTTCAGGAAGCATCTATTGGGAAACAGCTGCCTCCATCATAAGATGACTTGGCTTGGAACCTCCCTGTACTTTGTGACTGGACCCAGCTCCCTTGGCAGCCATTTTGTGACAGCGCCCACTATCCTCAACATTTCAAAACTGCCCACAGGCTGAAGAAGGTTGGAAAACCCCTGCACTACAGATAAATGCTACAAGAGGTGGCATTGTGCTTAATTCAGGACTCAATCCAAGCCCATGATCTATCACAGGAGACAACTGATCATGTTGTGCCTTCAAAGATCCTATCCCTAAACTGGAAGGGCCAGTGTATATAGGCTATACATGTAGAGTTGCCAACTCCAGGTTGGGAAATTCCTGGAGATTCGGGGGTTGGGGTCTGGGGAGGGCAGGGACCTCAGCAGGGTATAATGTCATAGAATCCATCTTCCAAAGCAGCCATTTTCTCCAGAACTGATCTCTGTCGTCCAGATACATGGAAATTCTGGGAGATCCCAGCCCCCATATGGAGGTTGGCAACCCTGTATATATACAGGGCCCTGGAGGAGGAGGCAGGACCAAGGGCCTATTTATATACCATCTTAAAGGCCACCTAACAGCTCTGGAAAGGGTGCCACACACCTGTATTTGCATCTTTTTCTTGGCGTGTGGGACAGGAACAAATGGAGATAGAAGTTGCTATGCCTGTAGCACAGCTCCATACTTTTTGTATGTTTTTAAAATCCCGACCCAAAGACAAATGGGTCTTTCTCACCCACCTCTCTTCCTATTGCAGCCTCATATGCTTCCTAAAAAGATGTTTGGGGTTGAACACATGGGAAGAGGAACACATGGGAGTCTGCAGAGGGAAGAAGCCAGTGGTCAGTAGAATTTCCAGAGCTCAAGGAGTGGAGCTTCAGTGCTCTGCAGAATTCATCTCTCCTTCTCAGTGACACCCAGAAGTGGAATAATTTAGATAGATTCCTGGAATAAATGAGAGAAATTGTAACTCTGCTTTCCTTGATGCAGAATTTCCTTCTTTTAGACACAGGGCACTTGCAGCGTTCATATTCCTTTGTCCAGCTTTTATGGGATGATGGCTGGTTCCTCACATTTATAATGGTTAAAGATTCTGTAGCAATGGCACTGTCAAGAAGGATGGCCCAGTTGCAACCACAGTCCGGCTTCTGCTCCTCTTCTAGAATCATAGCTGCTTTCCTGTCTGTCATGGACTCTGGGACTTCGTGATCACCAGAGACTGAAACCTAACCTAAGTCTCGTGTGCTTGGACCTCAGAGACCTCTGAAGGAACAGAAGATAATAGAGGTGTGTGACATAGGTTCCCATGGTTGACAGGCAGCATGAAGCCTGTGGATTGGCTAGGCCTTGTACACATATCAGGAGTCCAACTTTGAACATGTCCTGGTCAACAAAGCCATACCTTCTGCAGTCTGAGGCTTAGACCAAGCTTCTAGAAACTGATCTTGGAAATCAAGGCCTGGAAATCACTTAACCCAGAGTCAGAATCTGTGGTGGCTGTCCAGTCCCAACCTGGCCCAGATATGTTCTGTGAAAGGCTGCCACAGAAAGCTGGAGACTTGGGGGTTAGCCACATTGCATGTTAAACAAAAGCACTGATAGGAGCAACACAAACTTATCTCCCATCTTTTCACTACTTCTCAGTGGTCTTAAAAAAGTGGTCTTAAATTAGGGCATACTTCCTTGAGGAGACATACCCCCATGTTGGCCAATGGGAAGGGACAGTGAGAGTGGTATGGATTCAGGGAATGCTTAGTAATCAGTGTTCATGAAAAGGGAACAGAAGGTTACAGTCTGGAAGAGACAATAGAGGGCCTAGATCATCTCAGGGGTGAACTGAAACGGACTGGCCAGAGAATGAAGACTGTTTGGATTAATAGTATTCCCCTGAAACTAATGTTCTCATCTGGACTAAACTGTAGGAGGACATTTTTGTTCATTCCAGGGCTTGCCCTCAGCCTGTTTTTCACACTGCCCTGGGCACTTAGATAAGTGGAAGCACAATTTATTCATTTTAAAAATACAAGAAATAAAACAAACCAGCAATCTAAAACGACCTGTTCTTGGGGTTTATAATCCCTAATTGCTCCCATTTTTCAACAGAGCACAGAATGCCTAAACTCTTTCTTCAGGGTTTTCAACCTATTGTTCATTTTTGGTTCAGAAAACAAACATGTGACCAAAATTCCCTTCTTCTTAGAGGCTAATCAGACAGAACTCAACGATGTTTGGAAAGGGGTATCTGGGAAAAAATATTTTCAGAGCTTTTCTTTGGTCTCCCATTAATATGCTCCACACTGCCTTCTTGGAAAACAAATGGTATTGAGTTGCTGTTAAGAGATGCCACCATTTTGATATTCTGCTCCAATGAGAAATAATGTGCCCTTTAGTCCCTAGGTTACTTCACATTAAAACTATCCATTTTCTTTTTAACATTTATTTTTGCTAAAGGCTTTGGCCCCAGTCCAGCTTTAGTTGCTGACAGAAAATTGTATGTAACAACTATGAACCCATATGGGGGATGCACATCTAGCTCATTCATTGAGGCCACGAGAGGAAGGTCCATTCCATTGCATATTTGCATCAGCCACACATGTGTAGATCTCTTTTGTTGGACTGAAGCATTTCTCATTTCAAAGATTAAAAAAAAACATTCTCCCATTTCTTGTATCGGTAAAGCACAGGGGGGAAATATGTTTCCCTTTCAAGTGGAGGAAATAAGTTATGATAATAATAAACATAATGTACACCTTTTCAAGTACTGACCCCCACCCAGGGCCAGTTAAATCAGTTAACTCATCTATAACTGCATCCAGGGACAATGCAGTGTGTTAAATGTTTCATAGATTCCACCAACGATGAAGTGAATCGAGTTATTAAATACGACAGCTAGTCAAACAGAAAACCAGGAGTCACAGATGTATAAAAAGAGACACTCTGGTGCCTAATGAATGAGAGCACCTGTGAAGACAGAGCTAGAATAGAAGAACGGTAGTGTGCTGTTGTTAATGATACTTTACGATCAAGGACTCCAATTCATACATACAGTACAGACATTGCCAGGCTCATTCGGTAATTAAACAGCACGCCAACAAGAAATGCTCTCTGCAAGACATCTTAGGGAAATTGTTTGAACAGAACACCCACAATACTCTGGACGCTCCAATATTTTTAAGACTCGCCCCCAACAAATACATTGTCACAAGAAAGCCTCCCCACGTCTCTTGAAAAAAGAAACAGCTGCTTTATTTCACACACTTATAAATAACAGCAGGAAGAATTTGGCAGGTTAATATGAAAGATTCCTTTGGGCTCGTAGGTCTTTATATCAGCATCACAGCTGTGATCAGCCTTCCAATCTTAACAGGCACAAGTTTTCAGGAAAATTGCCCTTTTTTTATAACCATTGCCACTGGCTTGTGGTTATTCAAATCTTATCCAGCAACTGTCTATGACCCACACAAGGGCTGCTGTCCCCATTGATTTGAACCAAGGGGACAGCTTCACACAAGTACCCATTTGTGCACACGACAGCCAGGAGCTTTGTTTATGTTCAATACATATTCAATTATAACTACAACAAGCCAACCTGTTCTAAAACAAACATGTTTATATGTCCCATATTTTACTTATTTAGATATTTATATGCCCCTTTCCTCCCCAGTGGGGCCCTAAGCATCTTAAAACTTCATTCTCTCCATGGTAGAGTAGGGATTCAAATCTGGGTCTCCCACATCCTAGCCCAACACTCTTAACAATTATACAGGTAGCAGACCACTCTTTCCTTCTCAAACAGGACAGCTCCAGAGAACCGTGTTGCTATTCTTTCTTTGAGAATATTCCTGCAGAGAAAAACACTGCAAATGGACCCCTATACTCCACTGTCCGTTAATTCTTTCTGTTGCAAAGGAGAAGGCATGTACTTCCACACTGCACATATGTGCAACAAAAGCTTTTTGTGTAGTACAAACTGTGCCTATGCACAAGCAGAATTCAGAAATCATGCACAGTGTTACAAGATACACTCTTCACACTCTAACTGTTAGGAAAGGACATTATGAATTTGGTCAGGAAGCTAAATGCGTATCACACACTAACTGGCGTATGCAACTGATAGGCAGATGCACCCCACTCCTACACATGAAGAATGTTAGCAGCCAGGTGAACATATAAACCAGTTGGTAACCTCTCTAGAGCACTCTTCTGTTTGAAATTTTTGACATACGGGAATGTGTGAAACCCGAAATGAGGTCAGTGGGAATATGAGGCACTCCCAAACCAAACTCCAAACCCATTGAAATGTAAGAAACCAAGAATTTTTTAACCAAAATTATAATGCCTGAACTAATGGTTTAATCACATTTTGTTAAAAGTATATTTGAAAATCTTTTCACAGCGTTCCTGAATTCTCATCTCTGTTTACATACAAAAGTCAACAACTTTGCTTAGTCCTGACAAAATACCTCTGCCAGTGTGATATATTGGCAAGACGATATCAAAAAAGAGAGGGAGGCACTGTCATGTAGGTGAAGAGATTAAAAGGAGACAGATACATAATTCTAGGGCCAAGGCCTCCTTGACTCTGCGTGTCAAACCAGAATGTAAGCAACTTTTAATATATAAAGGCAGGTAGCTTAAAGCTCTGTGAAGATAGTTTTTTAAACAAACAAACTCACTTTCTCCAACTTCAAAAATAATTAATATTTTAAGAAAGATGCCTTCTGTTCCAGTTGAACAATACAGCACTGGTCCTTCCTTAACAGAAGTAGATGCATTCTGACAGTTGCCCTAAATTTAAAGTACAGAATTTTTCAGGAAATCAAGCTGGCTTTCACAATTCAGAACACTATATCAGTCACAAACATTTTCCTAAAGACATTCCAGAAGCATTTTAAAAACGTTTAAAAAGAAAGTTTCAAGATTAAACAGATTATCAGAGAAAAAAATACACAATATGTGAGAAAGGTTTCAAATGTTTTAACTCCATGAACCTTTAAAAATGATATGAATTTTGCAACAGCAAATACACAAGTATATGAAGGTAGCTCAATAGTGCCACCTTGTGGAAATTTAGATTTTCCTAATCATGATGTTCCTCCTTGCTGTTTTAAGCAATACCCTCTTTTATGGAAGTGTGTATCTGTATGTCATTCACTGTCAGTCTTAAAATGGACCATCTAGAATAGTTCTGCTCCCAAATAAGCAAGCATATCATACTATACTAACATCAGCTTAAAGAACTGGAAATGAATTCAGATGTGAAAACAGCAAGAAAAAAAAACAATGCTCAGTGTAAGGGGCCATACGTGGCTACAAGAACAGCCCTTAACCCACCCTTTAGTTACTCATGGAAGCAGAAAACAGCGAAATGCAATGTGGTGTAATTTTAGAATGTTGGACTAGGGTCTCAAAAACCTGAGTTTAAATCCACTCTGCGCTAGAAAGCGCACTTGGTGACCTTGAACCAGTTGCTGTCTCCCAGCCAAAACCTACTCACAGAGTTGTTGGGGAGGAAACAAAACAGACCAGAGAGAGCCATGCATATCACTAGTTCCTTGCAGGAAGGATGGGATAAAAATGTACTAGAGACAAAGAGAAATCTAATTTCATCTCCAAACAAAAACCCATTTAAAAAACCCTTAAAATTGATCCATTCTAGATGAGCTAATTAGACACTGTGCAGTAATGACTCTAGAATGCCCCCCCCCTTGTGCAACAAATTCCACTCACTTTGTGGTGAAATTTCATTGGATCACAAAACCATGGCCAGAAGTGAGTTGAACTACTCAGGCTGCAATTCTAAGGGGTTTTTTCCTGGATGTAAGTCCCACTGAATATTCCAAGACTTAGTTCCAAGTGGACCAGCTTAGAACAGACATTTCACTGACATCAGTATCATTTATGTAATATCCACATCATAGTCAAAATTGACATACATCAGAAGGGGCAGAAACTTGCCACAAAATGGGCGTTTCAGTGGCTAATAGGGTGTTGCTTCCAGTCAGGAAACACCTTCAAGCATAATGTTTGAGCAGACCAAGGCAACAGTTTCGGCCATTTCACGTTGAGCTCATAACAAACAACAAATTCAAATAGATTTGTCTTCCTTTCTAGGCTGCATACTACGCAAGGATTTCCAATAGCATTTTCTGATTTAAAATCATACATAAAAAACAGAGGAATGTGTGGATAAAATAAAGCTGTAGTTAAAGTTTCCCACAGCAGATTATTTTCTCTGAAAAGGTTCTTGTTCCTTTAATGGCCAGGAAATGTCAGGCAGGACATCAGCAGATGCTGTTCTTCCTGGCCAGGGGATGCATGAAGGAGAAAGGTTTGCCTGCTCATCATACAACTGTATAACGACACAATGTCCAGCCTTAGACTGAATCAGGGTATTATTATTAGTTTTTAATCTCACTTGCTAGTAAACAATTTTAAAGGTTGAGGAAATAAGGTTGAGGAATTCAGGGTGAATCCAGGATGAGAATCTATGGATTTCCTTGTTCTGACTAAATTAAGGGAGGGAGGGGCTTTCCAGAAAGGTGACAGAAGCAGATTGCATCTAGACAGGGTGGACAAAAGAGCTGGCAGGGTGGAGTCTTCCCTCATGCCTGGAGCAGGATGGTAGGCTAGGAGACATTCAGGGAAGGTCGCAAAAGCTCGCCTGGTGGCTTCATACGTTTTGCACTCAGGATGACTTGCATTTGCTGATGAAGTTACCTTGATAGGCCATGGTGTGGCAACTGGTAGGCAGGAATTGGTGTGTAGATGGTTTCAGATTTACCCCCTGGCACCTCCAGGGAAGAGTTCTTCTAGAGCAGTGGTTCCCAACCTTTTTTTGACCAGGGACCACTAGGACTTTTTTGTTTGGTGCAGGGACCCCAAGGTTCAAAATAAAAATTCTGAGAATTTGAAAATAAACTTTAATCATAACTGTTAGTTAAACATTAAACTTAGAATGATATTTGAATATATATATTTATAATAGAGAACTTTTAATTGAAAATATTAATTCATTATGGGTTTATAACTTTGTTATAACTTTGTTTCGCGGACCTTAATTTAGTTCTCGCGGACCCCTGGGGGTCCACGAACCCCCAGTTGGGAACCAGTGTTCTAGTATTGGGCCAGCTACTTTGGGAACCCTGTTTTTCTGTGCTGGCTCCTGCAAACGATTGCTACTCTGCCAGACAAAACTGCAGTCTCATCCTCTCCACTTATACAGAGGCTGCCAACTCCCCTTTTCTTTCTCTGGGACTTTGGGATAAAGCTAATTCTCCAAATAAGGAAAGTGAGGTGATTCTACTGTCCTGGACCCTACTTCAAACAAGCATATACTCCTGTATTTTCAGGTCAGAGTATCTGAGAAGCCAGTATTTACTATGGAGATGCATACTGAGTATCAAGTATGTGAGTGGTGTAATTGTTAAGGGTGTTGGTCGAAGATTGGGGAGACTACCAGTCAAAACCCTACTTAGGGACGGAGCACACCATATGATCTTAGGCCAGTCACGCATTTAGCCTAAATTGTGAGGAAAAGAGGGGAGGAAGGAAGTATTTCCTTTCATACATGAATGACATATTTACTCAAATTGTCTGAAGGGTCTGATTCAGTATAAGGCGGCTTCATGTGTTCAATCATGTGACTTTCATCTGATGTTTTCCTGTGGCTAACATTTCTTATGAATGCATTCTCATGTCACTGTATCAGAGACTTAACCCATCCTGGAGAACTTTAGCTCTCAGTGGACCTCCAGGAAGTGATAAAATCTCAGATCTTTAACATGCACACACAACATTTTCACCAAGAGAACAAAACAAACAATGCGTAAAAGTGACAGTGATGACAAAACCATATCAAAAACTAACCTATTGGCCTGATAAGCTACAATTCCTCTTTCCACCTCCTCTTGAGCACAGGTGGGCACATACACACAGACATACACAAGACACCCCCCAGTTAGGACTTTGGTACCAAAATTAGTATGACTGAAAGAAATCTGGACTTTCCCTGATATCACATTTATTAATGTCTAGATGTTAACCTTATGAAATTAGTCCAACATCAGCAAACACAGCACATCAGATTTCACACATACCCTCCCAGTTATAAAACATCCAGCATGTTGTTTCCCTTGACAGGGTCTCTAAACCTGCAGCCTCTTTCCAGTGTCAGGGAAGTCCTAGAAATCTGGTCTTCTTGCAAGTACAAAATTACCACATAAACCTCTGGATTTCCTCATTATTTGGCCACTGAAATGCTTTGTTCAGGAAGAAATGAAATGTCACTGCATTTATCAAGAGATAAAAAGCAAACTCAAGGAGAAGTTTCAAAAGTGACGGCATGGGAATGTGCAACCTATACATAACATATGGCAAAATGAAGTAACGAAATTCTAGAAGTTTCTGGGGAACCGTGGCTGTAAGTAAACATACAAAATAGACCATTTTCCAAAAAACATTCTTTGACGTTAGCGTGTCTGTAAAACTCCAACCAGCGAATATATAGACTGGAACTAACACATACTTCACAAGTTCATGTCTTTGATAAAGTTTTCTCCATATGTAAAATGGGTAATGTCTGTTATCTGCAAGCAAATACTTATGAGCATACGTAAACTTCCAGACCAGGAATAATGAGATGATGGCAAGGATACTGTATTGCAACAAGTATCTCTTCACGGAACGAAGAAAACTGATGATTTTGCTCGGGGTCATTAAGTGAGGAAAGGAAAAAAAGAGAGTAAAAGAGAAGAAGTAGAAAATCTGAGGGAAATGCAGACAAGCTTCATGGCTGCTCCGGTCACCTACAACTATGCCACCATTGAGGAAAATGAAAGCAAAGAAGACAACACCCATGACAATGTACGGCCAAGTCAAAAGAATAAGAGTGGTTATGTTTTTAAGGGATGTGACATATTCAAGGAGGAACCTGAAGACCCTGATTAGTTCTGAAAATGATCCCTTTGGGGGTAAGCTCTTCTGCTCTTTGTTTTTCAGCAATTCCGCCTTCCAGGCTTCGCTCAGCTTATCTGCAACAACACTTCCGCCACAGAACACAGTCCATATGATGTTGGTCTGACGAAACATGAAGCCGCAAAATCCAAGCAGGGCTGAAGCTCTATGATTACCATAAAGGCACATTAAATAGGCAAAGAGAGTAAAAAACGTGGAGCCTGTGTCGGTATAATAAAGGAAAGTAAAAAAATAAAGAACTGGAAATATCGCTAGTGTCAAAGTTGAGAGGACTCTCTGGAACCCAGAAGCAGCCTAGAGAGGGAGAGAGAAAATGAGAGAGGAAAAGCAAGGTTAGGATTACTGCTTCAATTAAATATTGGAAAATGGGCAATGTAGGCGTTGGGGAATGCTGCCTGCCCCTGACTTATCCCAGTCGGGGCAAGGAGAGCAGCCAATGGCACTCTCCCTGTCCTGGGGAGCTGGGATTGGGAGATGGCCAGACCTCCATCAGCGGGTCATCCGCCACCCCTCATCACCATGGAGAAGAGCCCAGATGGGTTGAGGAGAGCAAACAGGGCCGCCCAGGCCCAAACACTGCTGCAGTGCCAGCCAATGACATAATCGGCTGGCAACTGGCCTCTTGGGCCCTCAAGAGGCCTCAGATGGCCAGACAAGCCCAGCAACAGTATCAGCAGCCACCCAGAAAGAGGCTCTCACCTGCCCGACATGAGATGCAGACTGGGAGACAAGGGCCCAGCCAGGTCGACGACATTAGGAAGGGGTAAGGGCCAGCAACCAGGATGGGGGGAAGCCAGGTTGGAGGAGGCAAGTTGCTCCCAGGAGGCCTCCAGGCAGACCCTATGGATAGAGGGCCAGGAAAGGGGTTGGGAACCCTCACCTCTTATGGCTCCTATGGGGAAGGGATGTTGAGACTGGAGCCAGACTGGGTGGGAGTGGGATTCTGAAGACCTCTACAAAGCTATCTTCTCCACCTGGCTATAGGAGGAAGCAACTGACTGACCTCAGCCCAGTGAGAGAGAGCATGGAGCCAGTCTGGGGAAGGAAGAGGACCTGAGTGCCAGAACCCCTCTCCTTCCCAATTCTGAACCCAGTGAGCCAGATGCCCACTTTAATGGCAGGACTGTGGAAGGCAGGGAGGCCATCTCAGGAGGTGGGGAAGCCTCAGAGTACAAGGAACTTCTACTGCTCAAGCTCCACTGAACTGGAAAGGGAACTAATGAGCAAGTGTTTCTAATGACTTGTGGCCAAAGAACCCCATTCTTAGAATTCACCAATTCAACACACAATACTTATGACCAAACGATCCAGAAAGATGAAAGAGACTGTGGTCCTGAGTTTTTCTTTGGTCTGAAGAGACTAACGGTAAAGCAATCTAAGCCAGAATGTTAAATCTCCTGACTGCTGCAACAGTAATGATAGAAGTTTAACATCACAAGTACAGGTGCAATGTTACACTTCTGCGTCAGTCTCTGTTTAACCACGTGTGCAAAAGGCTTCCCTCAACTTTCAGAAAAACAGGAAGAAAGCAATATAATCCAGGATGCTAGGAAGATTCAAATGTTATTACAGATACAGAACAGAATGCAGTCTCCTCATAATATGAGGGGGCCATGTCAAATTTTGACATGTTAATGGTGCTACTGTGTACAGGAAAGATTCTATTTTAAGGATAATAACATTTGCACAGTACCTTTTTCTGGTGTATCCGGCAAAAAAGCAAATATAGTAAATAGAAATTCCCAACGCTGAAAAGGAGATTAATGAATCTCAGCATCCCAGTAGAGCAAAATATGGTTCCAGACCATCCAAAGAGCCAGGCTGCAGGTTTCACGACTCCAGTGGACACCAAATATAAGCCAGGCAGTGTAGTAATCATAGGGTCCCACTATTAAAAAAATGAAAAAACGACAATGAATTTAAAAGGCACAATGTACTAGCCTTTAATTATACACACACATATTTAACCATTAGAAAAACAAAACAGAATGCTAAATCAATACATTCTGAGAACCCCACACTTCCTTTCACCATTCCTAAGTAACATGAGAGCAAAGGTTCATTCCCCCTGTACAGAAATGTAAATATTCTAGGTATATATGGAGCTTACAGTGCAGTCCTAAGCAGAGCTGCAAACTTCTAAGCCCACTGATGTCAATGAGCTTAGAAAGGTGTCAACTCTGTTTAGGATTGCACTGTCAGCCATCCCACTCCAGGACTGGTATGCAACCCCCTGTTTGCATATTACAAAAGACACATCACAGAGGAAGCACATATCACTTCTGCTTCCCCTACTTATTTGCAAAATGTGAACCTGCCAAAAGGTATCTTTTTAAAATGTTCATTTTGATACACTTTATACATTAGTTAGATCTGTTACAAAGGAGCAGCAAGTGAATCTTAACACCTGCATCCGCACCAGAAAGATTTAGGAAGGGAAACATAAGTGAACATATCGATTTATTTATTTATCTCACCCTTCCTGACAGTAGTTCAGGGTAGCATCTCTCCTCCTTCTTATCCTCACAACAAGCCTGTGAGATAGATTAAGGCGAGAGAGTGCAACTGGCCCAATGTCCCCAAGGAGCTCCATGAACCTGGGCTTCCCAACACTCTAACCACTACACCACACTACATCTCATCACAAAGCTGCAAAGAAGGCCATAGAATATGCCATAAAACAATAGCACAAGAGTAAAACATTCAGTTGCTTTTTAATCACTATAAACCCTTTCCTCCAACTTGGTTTGTATCAGTGGATCACTATGAAGATCACTGTGAGCTATTCATAGTATTAAACACACTGAGCAGAATATTGCCCTACGTACCTTTTGGTCAAAGATTCTGTTATTATGACATAATTATTGCACAAGCAATTTCCTACCATAACATAGTTTTGCCTTGTAACTAAAACGTGGAGATCACGGCTTGGATTCAAAGAAGTATCACATTCAAGAGGTTAAGACTTTGGGCTCTTCTCCTGTGAACAAAAAATCTCCAGGCCCATACGACAAATGGAGGGGAGTTTCCAAATAGACGTAATGAGCACCAGGGGAAGCTGCTGCTTGGAAGACACAAGTTCAACATCCTCTCGGCCTGCAGAGCAAGGGCTGTTGTTTGGATCCAGGCCAATTTTTTTAAAAAGTCAATTAACCTTTCAACTTGAACCACTGAATACATCTGCTCTTATAACAGTGTGTTCCTGCCAGTATCCTGCCTCCCCTGCGGCTCACTTTTTTTCTGGTTCCACCCCATGCAATTGTTTCAGTCATCCTTTAAAAACAACAACAACAACAACAAATAATTGCATGACCTCTCCACTCCCCCCATCCAGCAGCTGTCATATTATTATTGTTGTTGTTATTCTAAGCTGACATTCTTTTCACTATTCAAAAACCAATCTTGAACAAACCACCAATGCCATGGTGGTTCAATCAAAATTTCTCCATTCTCCTATTTCCAAGGTTTAAAGAACTCTGAAAACTGTATTCTATGGGTGTGAGAATATGGGTCATGACACAGAAACGCAATCCTACATGTACAGTTACAATGTTATATGCTAAACAGAAAAACCAAGGAGAATGTGTGCTCATTGTGGATATAGCCATCGGCTACCCCATTTCTATTGCAGTGAGTCTCCCTATAGGATTGCAGAAATGGAATTCTAAAAACCCTGGAAAGGGAGACTGGACCATGCAGATATGTCCCCATGTGATTCCTTCCACCCACACTGTACCTGTTTCTGTTGTACTTGTGTTTTTTATTGTTGTTTTAAATTTTGAGAGTTGCCTCACCCTTAGGAGATGTAGCACAGAAATGTTTTAAGCAAACAAACAAATAGCACTACCACAAAAGGTAACTGCTGTTTGGTTCAAGATAGTTTAAATTCTAATCTATAGATTCCTTTTTAAAGAGGACCACTTTATCTTTTTACTATTTATGAGTATACATTCACAAAATGGTACAGGGAGGCTTACATTCTGGCTCTCTGTATATTTACTTGGCATAAAACTTCCATTTTGTGTGTAGGAGTGCATCTGTAATGTTTTTCCCCCCCTTTCTCCTGTGTGAGACAGTGAGGGGTGGGGGTTGGCCATGAGATCAGCAATAGCCAGAGGCCATCAAACTAGCCAGCAGGAGTGGGGTGCATGCAGGCGCGAGTCTAAGGAGAAGTAAGTTGGCTGAGCATTCTGGATATTCAAGTATCATTTAACAAAGCTTTTACTGCAAATGCTAAACATGAGCTTTGAGT
The DNA here is from genome assembly GCF_029931775.1 of Euleptes europaea. Taxonomy (NCBI): domain Eukaryota; kingdom Metazoa; phylum Chordata; class Lepidosauria; order Squamata; family Sphaerodactylidae; genus Euleptes; species Euleptes europaea. Next base: position 49,118,039 of record NC_079314.1, read on the forward strand.
TTGTTTTGTTTAGTGTTACCCGATATAAGAATTCTACATTTTATGTTGGAGAGCAGGAAAACTGAGCGCTGGGACTTTGGCAAGGAGTCCAACAATCTATAATAATCGTACAAGTAGGTCCCACTTCAAAAAGTCTGAGAATCACCGGCCCACACAATTTGTCTCTTATCACCATTTTTAACCATGACTTGATGAGATCTCATTAGCATGGGTTTTGTGACCCTTGCAGCAGCTGCAACCCAAGTGGCGAGGGAAACGTGGGGCAGCATCTGGGTCATAAAAGGGACTCAAGTCCCATACGCAAGTTATGAAGTTTGTGCACTCTGTGTGCAGCATGTGTGTGATTTCTCTTTACACGCACGTGGAGCAATTCTAAAAACTGCACTGAATTCATACGTGGCTGAATGTCGAATTTAACCTTCACTTTAACCCAGGTGATGGTATCAACCTATTCCCATTTTACTCTGAATGCACATACAAACGTTTACACACACACACACACACACACAAACAGCAGATGCGCCTTCCCTTTAAAACAAAACCTGGAAAAATAAATTATGTATTTAGCTGTATTTGCATTGAAGCGTTACTCAAGTACAAAGAAGAATGAAATGTTGACTGCCTATTGGCGCCTTCTCGGACAAACGGCTGGACATGAGGTCCACAGGTCCACTGTAACGCGTGTACCATGTGGATCCCAGAAAACTGAGCAACTCCAAAGCGTTTTACTAAAGGCGGGGAGGGAGAGACTCCTATATCTACAGGGGCCTATAAAATGTTTGCCTCGTGTCTAAGGAGTTCCTGTTTTGGAGCTGCAGGGTCTATGGAGCTATTCATCTCTCGGGTCTCGGAGCCAAGCCCGGGGGTGGGGTGGGGTGGGGGGGCGACGGAGAGAGGTCACTGCGCACCGCGCCTCCTCGAAGCGGTAAAAAAAAGCGGCCTCCCGCCCGCCCTCCCTCCCTGCCTACCTGCTTGAAGCGGCCTTCGCAATAGGCCCGCGCCTGCGGTACGTGGAAGGCCTCGTCCATGTAGGGCGCGCGCTGCTGGCGGTTGAGCACCGAGAAGAGCAGGCAGGAGGCGAGGAAGGCGCAGCTGAGGGCGGCCGAGAAGAAGTAGGCCTCGGAGCGCTCCATCCTCTCGCCGCCTCCGTCGCCGGGCCTCCCTGCGGCCTCTCGCTCCGCCGCGCGCCGGGCCCTGCACTCAGGCGCGGCCGGAAGCCTCGGCGGCAGGGCCTGGCGAGGCGGCTGCGGGACTTCCCGCCGCAGCGAGGTGAGCGGGCCGGAAACAGACGGGGAGGCCGTCGCGAGGCGGGAATCCGTCCCGGACAGAGGGGAGACGCTTTGGCGCAGCTGCCTCACGCGACCACAGAGGCTTCGCTGGGCCTCGGCGGGCCTAGGGCGCACCCCCCGCCCCGCCCCCCTCTCTTTCTCTGTCGCAATTTAAGTCGCATAGCATGTGGAAAGCTGCATTTAAGGTTATGCACGCCAGGACACAAACTTGTGAATGCCTTGGCATGGGGTGCGGGAGTAGGCATACGTGTGTGTGTTAGGGTTGCCAACCTCCAGGCACTAACTGGAGATCTGCTATTACAACTGATCTCCAGCCGACAGAGATCAGTTCACCTGGAGAAAACGGCCGCTTTGGCAACTGGACTCTATGGCATTGAACTCCCTCCCCTCCCCAAACCCCACCCTCCTCAGACTCTGCCCCCAAAATCTCCCACAGGTGGCTAAGAGGGACCTGGCAACCCTAGTGTATGGATGTGTATTGATTAGGGTTGCCAACTTCCAGGTGGTGGTTGGAAATCTCCTGGGATTACAACTGATCTCCAGGCGACAGAGATATGGGGTGTGGGAGTATGCGTACGTGTGTGTTAGGGTTGCCAACCTCCAGGCACTAGCTGGAGATCTGCTATTACAACTGATCTCCAGCCAACAGAGATCAGTTCCCCTGGAGAAAATGGTTGCTTTGCAAGGTAGACTCTGTGGCGTTGTACCCCACTGAAGTCCCTCCCCAAACCCCACCCTTCTCATGCTCCACCCCCAAAATGTCCCAGTATTTCCCAACACGGAGCTGGCAAACTTCGTATAGATAGATAGTGTATGTGTGTGGACACACACATATAAGAAGTACTGTATGTGCATATTTTATATACTGTCCGTCACTGACACAAAGCAAAATTGCCCCACCAACTTTAAAGCCAGTACTTATGCTATGCCAATTTGTGTGTGTTAAGGGCCCTCAAGTCACAACCGATTTATAATGACCCCTTGGAGTTTTCAAGGCAAGAGACCTTCAGAGGAGGCAGGTGGTTTGCCTCCACGTGGGCTGGGACAGTTAGAAGAGAACTGTGACTGGCCTATGGTCACCCAGCAGGCTTCATGTGGAGGAGTGGGGAATCAAACTGGTTCTCCAGATTAGAGTCCTGCCGCTCTTAACCACTACGCCACACTGGCCCCGGTCAAAATTTCTGCATTGATGTATTGTACCCTTCAAATTTTATTTATACCAGGCTCTCAAAATAGCTACAATAAAGTATCAATCATTATCCAGTGTTCATTTTCCCAGGTTTGGCTAATTTCGAAGGAACTTGCACTTTGTGACATGATGCAGTGTTTCACACATCGGTTGGAATTGTTTCCTGACTACCTGGTTACTCTTATCCTGTTTAACGATGTGAAGAATGCTGCCACTCTAAGAAAAAAAGCCATGGAAGGTGCTATTGATGGAGCATTAATTAGTCCTGAAATGGTGAGGAAACATTCGTTTTTCATGTATTGCAATTTGATAGCATTGCAAATCTTGTAAATTCTGAAATGATCTTGTGTGGGTTAGATTCTGGGTTTCAGGACTCAGCAGGCTGCCCTCTGCTTTCTGATGGACCTGTTTCTGGTCCCTGTGGACCTCAGGAAGCTGAGTCGACATTCATTCCCCACCCCTTCTAGAGGTGGGTACTTGACCAGTGGGACAGCCTACTGTTGGGTCGGGCCCCTCTGCCACCCTCCTGTCACTGCCAAGGTTCCTGTCTCCCGGGAGTCTGCCCAAGACTTAGAGATGTAAAATTTCTGAAAATTTTGAAGCCATTGTGGGGGGGGGGATTCCTGTTTGTGTGTGTGTGTGTTTGGATAAAATGGAAATTGGGGGGGTGGGGGAGAAATGAAATATATGCAGTACTTTACTGTCTTATCAAACTTAAACTAATTTACTGCTTTAATGCCACAAAAGGCGTCATTTATAACTTGTGTTTGTGTAAAGCGCTGTCAAGCTGCAGCTGGCTTATGGCGCCCCCAGCAAGGGGCTTTCAAGGCAAGTGAGAAGCAGAGGTGATTTGCCATTGCCTACCTTGGCAGATTCTTCCTTGGTGGTCTCCCTTCCAAGTACCGACCTTGCTTAGCTTCCGAGATCTGACGAGATCGAGCTATACTATGCTGCCTTCCCTTCCATATTTATAACTTACTTAGTATGTAAAATTGCAACATTTGACATATTTATGAAGTTTAAAGGTTTTCAGTGCCTTAGTTTTCTGCAAGCAAAATTGCAAATATACCCAATGCTTGAGAGAAAACTGCAAGCTGATGAACCCTATGCTTTCTTAAGACATGTGTCTTAATGTTGCTAACTGAAAAGCAGAAAAACAGGAGGTAGGAAAACACAAGCTTTGTGGTAAATAACATAAAATATATTATTTGGTCAAAAAAGGATCTAACAAGGGGTCAATAAGAATATCTGCACAGCTAGATGTAGTTCCAGCTAGATGCTGTCTTTTTCTTCTTTGGCTACTGGTTAGAGAGAGCTCAGTTATAATGAAACTTTCAGAGGTTTACACTGAGGCTTTGGTGCTGTTTCTACCTCACCTCCTTCTGAGTTTTTTTCTTCCAGCAAGGTAGAGCAATAAGCTACCTATGACCCATTCTGTAGGTATATGTGCCATAGTGGTTTGAGGGAAAGATGAAAAGGTCAACCACAAAGGAAGATTCAGGTCAAAAGGACAACAGAAGCAATGAAAGCCCTCCATCCTCCCCTCTTGAAGGTTAGGATTTTTTTTTTTTCAGTACTCCCCAAAATTTCCATTTTAGTCAGAAAAATTGCAGGGGAAAGCCTGTTTCTTTGATTGTGCACGCACGTGTACACACACAGAGAGAAGTGTTTACTTAGCTGAAAGAAGTGTGTGTGTGGGGGGGGAAATCTGGGTATGCCCAAATGAGATTTTTTAAAGACAAGAAATGTGACCAGTGAGAAAGCCTCAGAACAAATACTCACCTGTGAAGTTATAATTGTTGGATTAAGTCTCTGGAGATTTCTTTGTGAATAAAACTACCATATCTGCAACTTGTTTTGCTTGTCCCAGTATCTAAGATAGAAGCTTTGCCTCCTATCCTTTTCCAAAGTACTGTTTTTCCTTATTGAACTCAGGAAAGCATTGGTTCTATTTTGAGACCTCCCATTTAAAGATGACTTTTTCTTTTCCCTCTGGCAGATAGTTGATCCATTTCAAATCCTTGTGGCAACCAATAAAGCTGTTCATCTTCACAAGACTGGTAAAATGAAGACGAGAACTCTTAATGCAGAAATAATATTCAATCTTTCACCTAAAAATAATGTAAGAGTTAACTTGTAAGTTCATTGATCAAGCCAAGTGCCCTCTTCACTGCAATAGTGCAAAATGCATGTTAACTGCATGCTTCATCTTGTCCATAAAGGCATATATCTCAGTTTCTAGAGTGGAGTAACGGTTAGATAGTTGGACTAGAACTGGGGAGACCTGGGCTCAGTTCTCCAAGTGGCCATGAAGCTCCCTAGTAAGCCTGTCACAGAGTTGTTATGAAAATAAATGAGAAAGAATATAACCTTGTCAGCTCATTCCTGAGCCTTGCGGTGGCCGGGGACAGTGTAGCCAAGGTGCCGCTGCGGTGCCTCCAAAGCCGTTCCCCAGCCGGGCAAGAAGCTGCCCTCGCCCCATGTGAGGTGGGCAAGAGCTGCCATTAGAAGCTAGCTGGCCAAGCCTTGGATGTGGGTGGCTGCCATGGTGGCTGAAGCCTGTTCTTTTTCTTTCCCCTGTTGCTCGGAGTGGGGTGGGACTCTTGGCAGTTCCCCCCACAAGCTTCTTCTGTTGCCCATTGGCTAAGACTGCCCCTGTGCACTGCCTCTTGTTTGCAGGTGTGCCTTATGGAGCCTTACATTTTCGCTTTACCGGTTCTCAAGTTGCTTCAGATTGTCCCATTTGCTCTGGCAGGAGTCCCTGCTGCAGCTTTACACCAGCAGGGAGAGGGAAGGGTGCTGGTTGCTCCAAGGTCATCATAAGAGGTTTGCTTGAGGAAAGACAAGCTGTTGTGACAGGCACTCTACAGCATTGCCTGCACTGCTTGTGACCTGCCAAGCCAAATGCAAACCTCCAGCCATGTATTGTGGGCCATTAAATGCTTGACAGCAACCCCCATTCCCTGTTTTTGCAGTTGTAGACAGGCACAAAAAAGGAGATAGTCCCTGGTGAGTTGCCTTTGGCTTAGTGTGCCATAAATTTGGCAAGCCTGTATGACAGCCTATGGGTGTAGGGCATACCTGTCTTCCTCTGAACCTCTTGCGGTGATTTCGAGCCAGAAACAAGCCAGGGGTTCTCATGTACAGCTAGCTTCTTGACTTGCCTCCTGTTCCAGTTAAAAATATACACCATTACGGAACAGATGTCAGAGCTTGGATCTTGTATAATGAATGTGTTGACAGATGGTCATGGAGGCAACATCACTGTGTGAGAGGCGCTTATGTAGCACACTTTGAAACTCCTACCTATCTACGCATTGGCATAGATGAAAATCAGGGGCATAAGTTAGGAGACAAAGGGATAGGGGGGATCTAAAATATACCTGGCTGAGAATTAAATTATCTCTGATAAGGTATGCCTGTATTGGTTGCAAATATTAATCATCAGCTACAACATCAAGTAACATTTAATGTTTTAATGTTTTGAATATTTTACTGAACATAAGGGATCCTTCTCACAGTTCAGACTTTTCAGTGCATTGAAAAGTGGGGAGATAGGCCCGTGATATGATAATACAGCTGGCCCAAATGAGAGGCCATCTGGAAATCCTGTGTGTTACCCATTGAAGGGAGAAAGGTGGGACATATCAATGTAATTTTTTAAAAGTTTGCACTTGCAAGTAAGAGTGCAATGAACCAAAGTTTGTATTCTTATGTTAGATTTCAGATGCATTGAAAAAGTTTGGCATTTCTGACAGTGACTCTGCAGTACTCATTGTTCTGGTGGAAGACCAAGAGAAAAGGGTGAATCTGGAAAACATAATAAGTCACGTGGATGGCCAGCAAGTTCCTTTAGCAGACCTCCCCCAGATAACAGACATATCAAAAGTCAGAAAGGTTTGTACAAGCTTGTCAAGGAGGGAGGGTGGAAATCAGGCAAAAGAGATTGGTTTGCTTTGTTTTTAGCTACTTTGATATGGGCCCTGGGAATGGTCTGGGAACAACAGCTGTGGCTGAGTCTGAGAGGCTATTGGGAGCCCAGTACAGGAGGGTGCAAGAAAACCTATGTTAAGTGTATACATTTAAGCCAGTGTGGTATAGTGGTTAGAGTCTCACCGTCGGGTCTAGGAGACCCAGGTTTGAATTGTCTCCCTGCTATTGGAGTTTGCTGGGCGACCTTTGGCCAGTCACACGCTCTCAGCCTAACATACTTCACAGGGTTGTTGTGAGGGTGATGGAGTCTAAATAAGGTAACACAATACATGCATTTGATTAATTTTTTGCATTAGCTGTTTTCCAGTGGAAACATTTTCAGCTTTGACTAAAAAAAAAAATTCAATGTAATTATTACATATTAATGGTTAAACTCAACCTGGAAGACATTGTGGATACTTTAAAAAAATTTAGAACTATATTTTACTCAAGAAAGTCACCATTCCATTTTCCTTTTTCAGATATACAAGCTCACACCAGAGGAAGAAAAAATAGGAACACTGCTAGATGGTATCATTTGTAGAATGGCAACAAAAGATGTCTAATGAAAAATATACTTGCATTGGAAAAACTGTGGCCCAATTCTGAAACAGGAATTTATTTTAATTATGTTGTATTTGGCTTGTGTATATAAGGACCTGTTGCAGTGCTGTGAGCTCCTGTATTTTATTTTATTTAGAAGCAGAAGCTGACAAAAATCTATTATAAGAACATGGAAATAATGTTGTTGATCATTGTGACATTTTCTTAAATAAAACATTTCAATATTTTGTTTTATTTTGTTTTGTTTTTTCCTTTTTATGTAAAGCAGTTCTTGCATCTGTGGTACCAAGTGCTGAGGACGGGACCAATGGGGACTTTCACCCTGACTTACAAGGACCAAACTTAACGTTCTAAGATTGAAGACTAACCAAATTGTAGTGGCTTTAACTTTTCTGGAGATCTAATTTATTATTTAAATTTGACATTGGACTGTGGAGATATTTCTCATAAAGATTATGTTGGATGTTTTCTTGAGTTTATTCAGATGGGTGTTGTGAACATTTTCACAGTGTTTGTAAGAGAAGAAGTACATGAGGAGGAACATGGCAAACATTGTTTTGTTCTACTCTTAAGTGTTTGGGAATAGTACACGTCTCAACATGTGAATCCTGGAAATCCTGGCTCTGTGAGGCTGTTTGAGGACCTGAGATCAAGCAGGTCCCATACAGTATAGAATTTCAGGAGGCAGTTTTCTCCTGCTGCTTAGGCTCCTATGAAGTACATTTCTGAAGCAAATCATAGTATGTGAATCTGCAAGGTATGATTGACAGCTCCTTTGAAATGACATCAGCAAAGCAGCCCGGAGCTCACGCCCTTAACACTGTACACAGTTCTGGTAGTTTGTTTAATGGCAGGGGGGCGGGGGTGGAGTAAGGAAATCATAATTCTAAGAAGTTAGATTCCTGTGCAATCTGAAAGACAGCTGCATACCCCGAAACTCATGTACTTGTACAACTCACAAAAAGAAAGCTCTCCAGATGTGTTGTGCTCAAAGGAGTCATGGAATTAGAGCTGATTTGGTTTCAACCCATCTGCTGCAATGCTGGGCCCATCCATCCAGATTCGTCAGACTGCGGTCCAGATCACACTGATCCCCAAGCAGAAAACATGTAAATTGTATAGTGGTGCTAATCAAGTAAATGATTTGAGATGAGCCATGCAAAGGGCCAAGCCATATGACTCAAGAAAGAGCTGAAACCCCCAATACGCTATCAGTGACCTATAGGAAAATTCCCAGTTAAAAAATGAGGGACTGCTTAGTGATCAAAAAAGCACGTCACTTGCTTATTCTTTTGTATCACCTGCAGTGCCTCATAAACAGAGTTAAACCCTTCTTCAATGGACTTAGAAGCGTGTAACACTTGCTTAAGATGGCACTGTAAGAGGAGAACTGCGGAATATTAAAATTCTTGCAGATGAGGGTCCAGTGCTAAAGATTATGGTAACTGCACAGTTTTCCTTTAAAAGGGCTTAATAGAAACAGCAACACCAATTTCTGAGTTGTTTTTATAGGACAAGCTGCCTTCAAAAGCCAAGGGTGAGAGAGATGTGTTAGGATAACGTCTAGAGCTCAAAGAGGAAAGGGCCTGAAGCTTCTGAAACAACACAGAACAGCCTTGGTAGTATTATTATCATGGAAAATTAAAGGTTTGTTTTCATTGCCTGACAAAGCAAATGACACATGGAATATATCATCCAACTTGCTGGCTGAAATTCAGACACTATTTTTGGTCGTTTGGCCTAACAGCAAGCAGGTACATTTGAATCCTATCCTTTTTTGAACATATGTGAAAAATCACTTCAGTCCACTTAACATAAACAGAAGGACGTGTAAAACGACCACTGCCTAACGCACAACTTGAACTCGCGTTTTCTCATTTTCGTCAGCGGTGCCCCTAGAAGCGAGAAGAACAAACAGCGTCTTGGCATTGCTGTGAATAGTTTTGTTAACTCTTTCCTGGAGTAATGCCAAACGGCTCTTCCTTCATGACTCCTACTTGAGGTATTTCATCCAGAAAATTGCATGCTTCATTTTTATCTTTTAAAATGTTAATTTCAGTGGACTTTTTGGAATAGTAGGCCAAGAATTTTCAAATTTCCCTACCTTCAGATAATGTAGTTCACATGGATTTCTCGGCCATTTAACCTCACCAACAAAAACGTGCAGTCCTGAGGCATTCTAGGGCATGCACTTAAGTGAGAGCTAGATAGGGGTTAAGTGGTACCCTTGCTCTTCATATAAACAATGTATCCTGGAACACAATCAGCACTGTGGCTGTATCTCATGTGAGGAAGGTGGTAATTGGGCAATTGGTCTGCCAAGGAATCTGCTATTACTAATCTTGGAAAAACTTCCAATGCCCCTTTGAATTCTGTGGAACACAATTTATTAGTCCTGAGCTACGGCCAACAATAATAGTTTGACACATACACTCAAATAGTTCAGTTGAATAAAGTGAGGCTGGAGCAGGAGAATATCCTTTTTCAACCAGCATATGGAGTTTATTTTCTTCTTTAAAGAGGGCCATGTGCCCACTCCACAAAAGAACAGGGCCCGCTCTCCTTTTTCCTGGTCTGCTGTTTCTCCTTTAGAAAGCGGAGCAAGTGAGGACGTCTTCTTTGGACTTTGCAGAACATGATGCTCCTAGTGTGTGTGTGTGTGTGGGGGGAGTGGAATGTTTTCCTAAACATCAATATGTGTTTTGAGGCTGAGCTGAACACATTTTTAAAAGCCTGTTACAGTTTAGGATTATATGCATTTTCTTTAAAAAAATATTTCAGTATGCTGACGGAAATGGTCCAGGCTAGCCTGATCTCATCAGATCTCTGAAGCTAAGCAGGTTATGCGAGACCAACCAAGGAAGTCCAGGGTTGCTCTGTGGAGGTCGGCAATGGCAAACCGCCTCTGTTCATTTCTTGCCTTGAAAACCCTATTGGGTTGCCATAAGTCAGGTTGCCATCAGGTCGGCGGCAACTTGATGGCACTTTAACACACACACCAACTGAAAGTTAACATTCTCTGTCCCAGAAATTAACTTCCATATGGTGCTATGATTTCTGTGCCATCTTATAAAACAATGTGGACAGTAGGTGGTTTAAATGAGTTGGGAGGACTGCTCTAGGTGGAAGCTTGCCTTGCACTAATGCATAGGAAGCATCTCTTCCACCCCCTCCCCAAACCCCACATTCCTCCGGCTCCACCTCCAAAATCTCCAGGTATTTCCCAACCTGGAGGTGGCAACCCTGGCCATTTTTCCATTATAGTCTGGAGATCATTTGTAATTCAAAGAAATCTCCAGGCCCCACCTGAAGGTTGGCAACCCTACCTGCATAGTACCTTGACCATGAACCAAGGCTTCTGTGCACCAATGTCTGGGCAAGTATGCTCTGCTCATATAATTAGCCTTCTCCCTTTTCACTGGGGTTGCCAACTGCAGGTTAGGAAATTCCTGGAGATTTGGGGGGAGGAGTCAGGGGAGGGGAAGGTTTTGGGAGTGGAGGGACCTCACCTGAGTATAATGCCATAGAGTCCACTCTCCAAAGCAGCTAGTTTCTCTAGAGGAACCAATCGCTGTGGGCTGGAGATCAGTTGTAATTTGGGGGAGATTGCCAGGCCCCACCTGGAGGTTGGCAATCCTACTTTCCACACAGGGCATATTGTGAATGGGTGCTAACTCCAAGGAGTTTATGCACACAGCCTTGTTTCCTAATTGAGGTTTTATGGATGTTGAGGAAGGGAACAAGAGCACAAGGCTCGCCGTCACCCACTAACATTTAGAAAATCATCCGACCTCTCTGTTTAATCTGTAAGGAGAAAATAATACTTTGCCCATATCGCTGGGGGATTTGGAAAGGTGCATTCACGAACAGCGCTAAAGTGCTCTGAGTTCTTGTAGTAAAGGTTATGTTTAAAATGTGCTGTTACTGTACTGCTGCTTCTTTTGTTGAGGATTAACTTCATTTATTACCTCTACTTTTATTTCAAGGGCCCTTATTGTCTAGGGAAGTAGAAAAGTTTGGAAAATATTAGCCGTAACGTTATCATGGCAAGAAGAAAGAGTTTTGCTGGGGTGGGGGGGAGAGAAAAATCAACATAATTTCCTCCGGACTGTTGACTCTTGGCCTCAGCATGTAGAGGATAAACATGAGGTACAGAACGTAGGGTTGCCAGCTCCAGATAGGGAAATACCTGGAGATTTCTGTGGGTGGAGCCTGAGGAGGGTGGGGTTTGGGGAGAGGAGGGACTTCAATGGGGTATAATGCCGTAGAGTCCATCTTCCAAAGCAGCCATTTTCTCCAGGGGAACTGATCTCTGTCACCTGGAGGTGAGTTGTAGTAGCGAGAGAACTCCAATCACCACTTGGAGGTTGGCAACCCTACTGCCCAAGAATCTGTGCACACGGCCTGGGAGGGAAGGTGGGTTATAAATCATACCTAAATAAGTATTGTGCTGGCTCATATGTTATCATGTGTTGATGAGATCTTCCCCCTATTTCACACTTTGGAATCCTTTGCACTTCTGTTGGATTCATGGCCAGGCCTCCATAGTTATTATAAAGAGTGGGCTAGTCCTACTAATTGTTATTATCTTGGGCATCTCCTATAACCTTTTATTTGTGTTAGGTTGACAGAAAATATTTAGAATCCAGAGTCAGAATTAGTCAGAGAGACAGTGTGCTACCTGTTGTCAGAGTGTTAGACTGTGGTCCTGGGAGACCTGGGTTTGTCCCCACTACCCTGGTGGGTGAATTTGGGGACAGTCACGTTCTCTCAGCTTAACCTACCTCACAGGTATGTTATAAGAAAATGGAAAAGGGGAGAACAATGTTCTAAGTTGCTCTCTGTCCCCATTAGAGAGAAAAGTGGGATATAATTAAATAAATGCAAATTCATCTGTTGTCGTCCCCCCACCCCACCATCAGCAACTGGCATCCAGAGGTTACATGGCCTCTAACCCTTGGAGATTTCCTTTAGCCAATGCAGCTGATAGACCCATCCTGAACTTTGCCTTAAAAAAAAAAGGCAACTAAGATATAAATCCTATCATTAACAATGATACACATTTATTAATTCCAGGCTCCATAAGCATGGGCGACATAACATCACTCCAAGACGTACAATACAAAACTATTTTTAAACCTGGGACATAACTGCTCTATATAAACACAGTGGCTGCAAGCCCCAGGATTGAGTTGCTCCTGCGACTGGGAAAGCCCAATAATTTGTCTCCTCCAGGAGCTCTGGTTGATGCATGGCTCCAGACTTGGAAAAAATCCTGAAGCTGGCTTCTGAACGTCCCTGCCCCACTATACTCCTAGCCATTAAAATCACGTTTCTGCTTTGCTTTGCAAGAGAGGCCCAGTTTAATTCTAGAGTGAGTGGGACTCTGTGCTTGGCCAGAAAGTCTGTGAACATACAGAACATTCACTCAAAGTCTTCCTCAATGATTCAGATGCAGGCACATTGGTTCCAGTTTCCCATTGTATAGCAGTAAGGATGCTCACAATATTGTTGCCAGTTGCCTACTTTGTGGTCTGATTGACTATTTGAGGTTAGAGTATGGAAATAGGATCTGGGAGACCCAGATTCAAATCCCCACTCTACCATGGAAGCTTGCAGGGTGACCTTGGGCCAGTCACTCATTCTCAGCCTAACCTACCTCACAGGGTTGTGGTGAGGATAAAATGAAGGAGAGGAGAATGATGTAAACTGCTTTGGGTACCCATTGGAGGGGAAGGCAGGGTATAAATGAAATAAATATTTCAGTGTTAGATCCCAACTCTGTGATCAACCCATCTTCCACCCTCCATACTTTCAGACTGATTCCATCCACAGGTTAGTGCTATAAAACTGGGTACTCAGAACACAAATCTATTGTGAATGTTAAATTAGAGCTATTAAACATATTGGCATGGCCTTTTAAAATATTTATTTAATATGTCTCTTTAAAATTTACATTTAGAGGGCTGTGTCATTATATTATTACCCACAGAGGTATCAACATTCTGCATAGTTCACATTCTGTATCGCATTCGGTGCATCATCTGGAAAACAGCGCTTCATTCACTGACAATAGTTCCATTGTACTTTCAAGACAAACTCCAGTGTGTATAGGACTTCGGCCTTTCCACTCTCAGCAGTCTGTCTCTGCATTTTTGATTCAGAAAGTCTTCCTAGAATACGCTCAGGTGTCTTTCCTGGCCCAAACTCCCCAGATTGCAATGAGGATGACCATGACAATAAGGGTGTACAGCGCATGAACTGTTGTTTGCTCATCTCCACACCATGGTTTGCAGCCACAAGAATTCTGTGCATGCTCGCTGAGGCTTGCAGAAGATTTGGGCCTGTGAGCACGAAGACAGTGTATTCTGCCAAAAGAAAGAGAAAGACTGGGATTTAGCAACTGTTAGACCAGGGGTGTCAAATATAAGGCCCGGGGGTCGAATCCAGCCTCTTGAGAGCTCTTACCTGTCCTGCGAGCCAGACGAGGCAGCCACACACCCCCACTCTCGATCTGGGCTGGCGAGGCATGGCCCAGCCCAACTAAGTGACATTTAAGTCATATCCAGCCCTCATAACATTTAAGTTCAACACCCCTGAGTTAGACTTTAGAGAAGGGGTTGTAGCCCAGTGCTATTGCATCTGCTTTGCATGCAATTGCAGAGGATCCCATGTTCAGCTTCTGGCATCTCTTATGATAGGCCTTTGGGAGGGGCCATGGCTCAGTGGCTAGGGTTGCCAGGTCCCTCTTCACAACTGGTGGGAGGTTTTTGGGGCAGAGCTTGAGGAGGGCAGGGTTTGGGGAGGGACTTCAATGCCATAGAGTCCAATTGCCAAAGCAGCCATTTCTCCAGGTGAACTGATCTCTATTGGCTGGAGATCAGTTTTAATAGCAGGAGATCTTCAGCTAGTTCCTGGAGGTTGGCAACCCTATCAGTGGCAGAGTATCTGCTTTACAGTACATGCAGAAGGTCCTCAGCTCAATCCCCAGCATCTCCAATAAAAGGATCATGTAGCATATGATGTGAAAGGGCTCTACCTGAGACACTGAAGAGTCATTGCCTGCCAAAGTACACAATACTGGCCTTGATATACCAATGGTCTGATTCAGTATAAGGCAGTTCACAAGTTCATATTTTCCCTGCCTAAAATTAAGAGCACTATTTCACCATGTATGCTAAGCACATTGCTTCTCAGTGAATAGGAGTCTCAGGGAAATCTCCATAATTGGAAGCATGGAACGTTGCCAGACATTTGGCTCTTATCTTTTGAGGACATGTACAATGTTTTTAAGCGGGCAAAACGTATGAATTGCTCTGTCGATGAACTGTGTGCCTCCCTCTTCTCCCCTCTTTAGCACCCCCTGTTTTGTAGCATTGGTAGAGCGAGATTGGTCAGATTGGAAAGTAAATCCCCCCCCCCCCCCAAGTCTACGGGAACAGAACAGAAAGGAGACGGCACTGAAAACTCCCACTGTTGAAAGGCACTCACAATAACTATCCAAGGTCGTCACTACTTGTTCCTAATAGAACTTCATGTCAGTACTCCCCTATACAAAGACACTCTCCATTCCTCTAAAACATCTGATTAAATGTTTTGAATCCTCCCTCCTTCCCAAGTTGTCTAGTCAAAGAAATATTTTATTTTCACCACTGAAACCAAGCTAGATATGGAGCACCTTCAGTACCTTCCTCCATTAATTCTACCACTGATTACCTTCTTTATTATATCCCATTTCTCAACTTTGATGCACAATTTACACTCTCATATACAACAATGAATTTGCATGCCAGGATCTGTAAATCTATCTTTATGAGTGCCATACATTTTTGTTTTGTCCAGTGGTCCCTCAGTGACCCCCTCCTTCCTGCCCTAGGTTTTTATTGCTGTTTCTGGATGGCTGATCTGTTTTTATAGTGTTCTGTTTTTAATTGTTAGCTGCCTTGGTGGTCCTGATTGGCCAGAAAGGTGGGATATGAATCTTATAAACGAATAACATTAATAAATACATACGTAAACAACATAAACAAATGTGTTCCCTCTAAGCTTATAGCAGCATTTGTTTTAAAAATAAGCTGGAGTGCACCAACATTAAAGAACTGAAGTGTGCCCCGACACTGGTGAACTCGTATGGAAGACTCAGGGCTGGTTCTCCAGCGGAACCACATGTCGACCACTTGGAGCTGCACAATGGGGAGGGAGCTGATAGACCCCAGCCCACTACCAGCCAGCAGCAGCACAACAGATGACTGGCATCCTCTTCTGGCAGGGTCAGCTTGGCCAGGAGGGGCTAGGCGACAGTCTTGTAGCACAGTCCTATGCACACTTACCCAGGAGTAAGCCCTGGTTAATACAGTGGGACTTTCTTCTGAATAAACCTGCACTGTGCTGTGCTAGTAGAAGGTTGTGTGTGTGTAAAGTGCCGTCAAGTCACAGCCGACTTATGGCGACCCCTTTTTGGGGTTTTCATTGCAAGAGACTAACAGAGGTGGTTTGCCAGTGCCTTCCTCTGCACAGCAACCCTGGACTTCCTTGGTGGTCTCCCATCCAAATACTAACCAGGGCTGACCCTGCTTAGCTTCTGAGATCTGACGAGATCAGGCTAGCCTGGGCCATCCAGGTCAGGGCAGTAGAAGGTTAACCCTCATCTTTTGTTCCAAAGCTTGCTTTCCTTGCCTTTGTCCTTGCAAAGTGAATTGCAAGGCAAGGTCCAAAGAGTGGCCAATGGCATTTTCAGCCGATAAAACAGCAACTGATATTGATCTCTGGTCAGATGTCCTCTAGCGAAGATGTGTTTTCATGAGTCTGAACTTGGAAAAAACTGTGCTGGACCGGGACCAGCTGCATGAACAGAATCTGGAACCTTACCTACTAACCTCCATATGACAAGTTATCTTTGACTGATATCACAAGTATCCATAAACACACTTTGGTGCATAGACACTAGATGGGGATTTGAACCTACGCCTCCCAGATCCTAATCTTATACTCTAACCACTATGCCATGCTGGTGAACCAGTGGTGAGACTGCAAAGCACGAGAGACTGCTGGCATGCAGTACGTTTTCTGTGTTGCACTTTTCTGAGGACAGGATGAAAAGCGATAAGACTTACCAAGAGCACAAAGGCCAAGTAGGGTGCCATCTTTTTTAAAGGACAGAAGCAGAGGTGGATGGGGACCTTAAAACAGGCCAGGAGCAAACTGTGCCAAGTGATCCCTGTGGTCCTGTCAACACTACAGGGGCTACTTGGCTGAGATCAGGGCTGCATCGAGGAGGGCAATAGGTGTCAGGCAAGCCTATGCACACCTGGTGCCAGATAAGTGGGTAACAGACCTGCCCAGGATGCACATTTTGATTGCAGAAATTAGAAAGCATTCTAAATCTTAAGCACACTGACATCCTTCTAAATCCATTGAAGGGGATAGAAGCTCTGCTTATTTATTTTATTTTATTTGTATCTCGCCCTTTCCCAACCCATGCTGGGCTCAGGGTGGCTTCCAACACTATGTATCATACAATATAGTTCAAGTATGAGTTAAAACTCAAAATTAAAAGCTTAGGCTTGCTCTGTCAATCTCTGAAATCCAAGCCATCCAAACAAGAGCCTGGTGCTGATCAAAGGCAGTGGTTAAAGTGTCGGGCTATGATCTGGGAGGCCCAAGTTCGAATCCCCACTCTGCCAGGAAAGCTCACTGGGTGAACACACTCTCTTCCTAACCTACCTCATGGGGTTGTTGTCAGGATGGAATGGAGGAGGGGGAAAGGATGTAAGGCCATTGAGAAGAAAGTCAGGATATAAATGACAAAAACAAACTAAAATAAATAATTTGAACATCTGCTTTGGCAAGGACATGCATTTGGTTTTGAAATGCTTTCTACTCTAGCACTGACATTAGTAACATTCACACTCAATGCAAACCAGGCTGATAATTGGCTTTTCTTGTTGAGTGCAAAGACACCCTTAGTTCCTTTATTACTCTATTCCTACCCCCAATGCAACAGCCCCCCACTAATCCCCCCGGTGGATCTAGACTCCCAATTTCAGAATTCCAGGTATCACACAGAACCCCCCAACCATGACATTCAGCTCAGAAGACGGAGGAATCTACACTGCAGTGCATTCTCCTTCTGCAACTGGCTTTACAAACAACTTTCTCTTACCTCCTAGAGACATTCATGCTTTCTTGATGGATGCTTCTCACACCTCTTCCTCCAAGGTCAGCAGTTACTGGAAGGTCCTTGTTCTGTGGCACTTAAAATACAACTCCTAAAATGCTGACTTTGGTGCAACTAGACAGCTTAGAACCTCAAGAAATGCTCCAGAGCTACTGGAGAGACAAGCTGGAGAGACTAGACAGCAAACTCAGTTATGTGTTCTTCTCTCATCAGCTCCTGAGACTTTTATAAACAAGAACAGTGCAGCCCCTGCCAAATCTGAAGCAATAAAGGGATCCCTCCCGCTCCTCTTTCAGAATATCTGTTTATAGAAGGGAGAGGGCGGTAGATGTGGGAAACACGTGCGATATCATGCTGACTTAATTCAGAGTGAAACATATTTGCATGGTTGCCTTTTGCATAAATGAACATTAGCATTCCTTAATCTACAGCCAGGGGAGACTCGATGAATCATTTGGGTTTATTCCAAGGCACAGTCAGAGATTTTCTTATAGCATGTCTTTTCACTCTCTAAGGACCAGTTTGGGGTTTTTTGACATAAAATGTGCAATTCCAGGAAAAAATATTGGGCAGTCCTTAAAGAACATGTGTGCAATTTTCTGCATTACTATTGTCAAATTCCCAGTTCTGAGTATTTTCTCCAGTTCTATATATGCTATGTATACATACCAGCAGGGGAGGAAATTTGGGGACAATCTGTTTGCCAGCAGAGTGCGATCTGAGCTGAGTTGCTGTTCTTCTTCTCTTAGCCTGGATGTGGCCAGAGGCATGAGCTGAAGTCTGTGAGCCACAGCCATCTTGGCCCTTAGCTCCAGTGAGCCAGGCCAATGAATCCAGGACCAGGCCAGTGGTGGCTGAAGAGTTAAGCCTCTTCTCCCTTTCATGGCCCTGAGGCCAACTGAGACTGCAGGAGGCTACAATTTGCATCAATGGACTGACCATGAGTCTGGCTGAGCCCTCCAGTTTGTTTAAGCCTTCACACAGCAGAAAAATTGAAATTTCTACAGGGCAATGTTGAAGGGGGATAGATATGTTTCTAGTACATGGCTAAATGCTTCTGTTACATGTCTTTTACCCACCCTATCACAGGCTGTGATCAATGCTGGATGGAGAACAACTGCAACCTACCATCATGGCAAGAACATAAAAAGATCCCTGATGGATCAGACCAGTGGTCCATCTAGTCCAGCATCCTGTTTCACACAATGGCCAACCAGTTACTCTGGAGGGCCAAAAACAGGACAAGGAAGCTGAGGTCTGCCCTCCTGTCACTAGGATTCAGAGGTTTACTGCCTCTGAATGTGGAAGTTCCCTTTTGTCACCATGGCTAGTAGCCACTGATAGAGCTCTTGATAGAGCTATCCTCCATGACTAGGGCTGCCATTTGCCCAGTTATGGGCAAATCAACTGGGCTGCCTGGCACCCCTCAGCTGGCCAGCAGGTAGAAGCAGGCCAGCTGAAGGGGGGCAGCAATCCATTATTGGGGCAACTCTTCTGGTCCTCTGTGTCCACTTCCAGGTAGTCAATTACCAAACAGGGAACCTAGGAAACAGCTGCATAGACACATCCGCCATCAATATTACTATGGGTGGCTATGAGTCTTTTTTTGGGACTTGCTGGCTTTTCCCAAGCCCCATACCATATTAGCCAGCCAGCCATGCCCTGGCCCTCTGTGCTTTTCACTCTTTTGCTTCCTCTGTCCTTGACTATTGGCCACCTGCCTCTATTTTCCACACTGTCAGAAACCAAGTTCCACTCAAGTGTTTTAAAAATTAATTAATTAATTAATACACCACTTTTCCCCCTAATTGGGACCCAAGGCAGCTTACTTCATTCTCCTCTCCTCCATTTTATTTTCACAACAACCCTGTGAGGTAGGTTAGGCTGAGAGTGTGATTGGCCCAAGGTCACCCAGTGGGCTTCCATGGCATGCAAGGGGATTCAAACTTGGATCTGCCAGATACTAGTCTGACACTCTTAACTGCTACACCACACTGGCTCTCTATTACCCAAAAAACAGACACTCCGATTTTCCTGTTTTTCCAGCATGAGTTCAAAAGCCATCTTAATAGTTTGTGCCATAACAGTTATTAATGGCTTGTACAAATGTGAATTGACAGTTCTGACATCTTTCCAAAAGTGTCAGTGTTTCTATAACTCACACATTTTAGCTCTAAACAAATATTGTTCAGCCTCCTCACTGAATAATTTTAAGAGCAGTTCTGGACTGGTGAGGTGACACTTCAGGGGTTTTGTTTTCATGACTAAAATGGTGGTGGTGCAGGGTGAGCGCACAGCGATTTGGGGCTTATTTTGTATAGAGAAAACACTGAATTGTTAACATGAGGTATAAAAAGCACAGCCATGTTGAGACTAGGTTGTGGAAAACTTTCATTAAAGCCATCCATCTTCTCGCTCTTCTTCCCTGACAGTCACGAGTGCAAAAGGAGTCATTTGGATTGCAGTCATAAACTGCAGGAGACGAACTAAAACTCAGCAGAGCCCAAAAGGAAAGAAAAAGGATACTGCTCAAAGCTAGGGAATCCAACCTCCAACTGGGGCCCGGAAATCTCCTAGAATTTTATCCATCTCTAGACTACAGAGATCAGTTCCCCCTGGAGGAAACAGTTCCTTTGGAGGGTGGAATCTATGGCATTATACCCAGCTAGGGTTGCCAGGTCCTCCCTCTTCACCAGCAGGAGGTTTTGGGGGGCAGGTGGTTATGCACGCGCACGGCCGCACGTGATGTGCTTACGTCACTTCTTGGTTTCACGATGTGGTGCTTCCGGGAGGAAGCCCAGAAGTAACATAAGCATGCCACGTGCGGTCGCCACTCCAAGCAGGCAGCTGGAAAGACAGGTAATTGCCCACCAGTTCCAACAACCTGGTAACAGTATACCCCGCCCTCCCAGAAACTTCCCAACCCAGAGTCAAAGCATCTCTGCACATCTTGATCCCAAATGGCAAAAGGAAATACAGCATGGAGTACTATGACTTTGGTGGATCGCTCAATATGCCCTGTTCTTCTGGACTACATTGAGAGATAGTGTAGTAGGGATGGCGTCTAGGGGTGGAGAAGACTTCTCTGCACTGGAAAAGAGGCACTGCATCCAACCATCCTTCTTCTTACTGCTTTTCCAACATGTACCCGGGAGACGCACTATGGGCCCGTTTGAAGGATTAAGGTAGAACTCTTCAGCAAGCATGCTTACTAGAACACGAATCCAAATTTAGGGTTGCCATCCTCCAGGTGGAGCCTGGAGATCTCCCAGTATTACAGCTGATCTCCAGATGACCAGAGATCTCCACCCCCAAAATCTCCAGGAATTTTCCAACCTGGTGTTGGCAACCCTATGACTGAACCTTTTCTGCAGAAACACGGTTTGGAATAATAGTCTAAGACTGTTTTCAGACAGCCACATGAAATTACTTTAGTAACCCAGGACCAACTCGCTTGAGGTGGATTCTCACTTTACTATGAGAGAGCAGCGCTAGCTGAGGTCTTAGGTGGTCCCACCATTCTGGATTTTGCACTGTTGGTTAAGGACCAGTATGGAGCAGTAGATAAATAAGATGATGGGTAAGACTGCCATGTTTAAATTGTTAGTCAGTATGCAGTTCGCTCAGTGAACTTGGGCTACTAGGGTTGCCAAGTCCCTTTTTGCCACTGGCAGGTTTCTGGGGCGGAGCCTAAGGAGGGTGGGGTTTGGGGAGGGGAGGGACTTCAATGCCGTAGAGTCCAATTGCCAAAGTGGCCATTTTCTCCAGGTGAACTGATCTCTGTCGGCTGGAGATCAGTTGTAATAGCAGATCTCCAGCTACTATCTGGAGGTTGGCCACCCTATTGGCTAGTGGTCACTACCTCTGATTTTAAATCTACCTCACAGAGTTGTTGGGAGAGCGAATGAGACAAACGGGTAGCGCACACTGGACGTGGTGGACTCTTTCCCTTGGGATTTCTCTATGGGCTACAGAATACTACACATTTCCTTACGTCCTCTATTTTCCCAGACTGATGGAGACACGACGGCGTCCCTCTGACGACAGGAGAGAAAGGGCTGCAAACTACATATCCCACAATGCATTGAGACCCAGATTCCGAATTGGAAGGGTTTGTTTTTTTTAACTGGCTGCCCACTTCAACAGGGTTGGTTCCAGGTCGCGAGCTTTGTTTAAATTCACCAATAAGAAGACTCCCCATCAGGCAGGTAGGCGGAGCTGCCGTTTCAAATGTGTCGGCGGGAGGCGTCACTGAAAGCCCTATGCGCTGTTTCCAGGGTAACTTTCGTGAGCTGGGTTGGTAGAGACGGCGCTGGTCAAAGGGGGGCGGGGGTGCTGCGGCGGGTCCTCCAAGTACAGTTGGCCGGTAACGGCTCTTAGACGTGGAGGGGAGGGGCTGGCCGGCCGACGGCCCTCCTGGAAGACGCGGCGAGTTTTTTGAACTGCCGGTCCAGAGGACCCTATACAGGTACCCGCTTGGTTGAGCGGCTTTGAATTGGTGCGTTCACTGACTTAGACCTTTTGTATACCGTCTGTCCAAAAATTGCTCAGGAATCTTGCAACGCAATCAAACAGTCCTCCCAAGTACCAGTAAGCGAGCCAGCAATGTTTAAGCTTTAGGGGCGCAGGTGAGGGGTGTGTGTTGAGGAATCTCTAAACTTTATCTTTATCCCGACCTGGAAGAAGTTCTGCTTAATCCTAAATACGTGAGGATAGGTTGTGGCAGGCTGAAGTTTCACCCAGGAAAAATAAGGAAGGCCTCTTATAAAGAATCTTTGTCATTGGTAACGTTTGGACCCCCTTGGAAAATAGACTGCTTTTAGTGGAGCTGGAGTAACTTAAATAAATTATTATCTTTCTGTCGTTGTCTACTAAGCGTTCCCAAACCCATGTGATGCTCAAAGTAGGAAAGCCACTTGTTTTCCTGAGGAAATGAAAGATGGAGCACTGTTTTAGAAAGAAATAATAATTATCATCACCATCCTTATTAACTTCAACTCACTGGGATTCAAGGCAGATTATAAACTATGATAAAAATGATAGTCAAACATGAAAGACATCTAACCAATGCAAATTGCGCCGTATCGTCTGAAATCTCTTTGAAATGTGAAGATGTTTGTTTTTACATAGCCAATAATCTGCTGAATCTATTTCATGCTTTCCCATTTCAGTAACTGTCAAGGAGTGTGACTTCTTTGTAAGAAACTAGGAGTTGAGGATAAATAATATGCTTGCTGCAAAAACTTGCTGCAGCTTGAACTTGCAAAGAAGATTGCCTCCAGAGTTTTCTGCAGTATTTTGAAATTCCATTATGGTTTTGAGACTGTGGTTCCCACTTCTCATAACTTGCACTAATAGATCCACAAATGTTGTGGAAGCTTGCTGGGTGATGCCAGTCACACATGCTCAGCCTAATTATTTTATTTTGTAAGCTGCCTTGGGTGGTTTCCCTTGAGAGGTAACGTAAACATTTCTTTTAATAACGAAATAACCTATCTTACAGGGTTGTTGTGTTGGTAAAATAGAATGAAGGAGAATGTTGTAAGCCACTTTGGGTCCCCATTGGGGAGAAGAGTGGGGAATAAATGAAGTAGATAAATTATGTTATACATCAGAATGGCAAAATGCTATGTTGTAGAATTATAGTAAATCAGAGCTTACATGATCTGATTCTTTGCCCAAAGAGAGGGTCCCTCATCACTACTATAAATGAACTGTTTCAATTCGTGTTCTATTTGCCACAAGTAGAGAGCTGGAATAATTAAGATGTACAATGCCATATAGAACAGTTGTATGATTCTTGCTGCACTGTCTGGTTCACTGAGCTTCAAACACACAATCATTGTGTAATTTCTGTAGTAACCCCTATTTTGGGAATAAAGGATTCCTTTATTTGATTGATTTGTATGCCACCCTTTCCCTACTTTCAGTCAGGCTCAGAGCGGCTTACACCATACTAGGACAGTTAATAGCTTGGGCTGCCCATTAAAGGATTGTAACAGCAATTGGAGCAGCTTTTTGGAACCAGTAATATAACTTTTGGTGCTTGCTTTGGTTTTAACAAACTGGGTTGATGTGTGGTGTGGAAACTCTTTTTGTAGTTATACCATGGAAGAAGGGAAACTGGCTGAGGATTCAGAATGTAAAATGTCAGAAATCAAACCTGATGAGTGCATCAATAATGGTAGGTGGTAAAATACTACTACAATATCGTTATTTGAGTTTCTTTATAGTGATTGTAGTGGGGTCAATTTGATGTTAATTTGGATTCACTCAGTTAACCAGTAGAAAAGCTTCAGTGCATGAGGAACTGGTACCCAGTTAATTTTTAGGAAGAATGAGAAAGCCAGAAAATCCAGTTTTGAGCTCAGATGGGAGACATCTAATCCTTCCTGCCTTGGTCAACCTTTTCACGGTCTGACCCATAAAGTACTGTAGGCAGAAAATGTGCCTGAGGTCACTTGGGCAAATAAGTTGGATCACATTCTTCAGGCTATTGACCCTGTAATCAATATGTCTCTTCTGTTTTCCTTACTCTTCAACTTGATAAGAACATAACAGGTACCTACTGGTTCAGACCAATGGTTCATCTCGTCCAGCATTCTTTTCCACACAGTGGCCAACCAGCTACCAACAATACAGGCCAAGGCTTTCTCTTAATATTGCCTCCTAGCACTAGTTTTCAGAAGCTGACCGCCTCTGGACATGGAGGTTCCCTTGGCTAGTACCTTTAGTATGACACTTAGTTTTTCCTACGCAAAGTTAGCTGAATTTTGAACCACTGCAGTGAGTATCTCACCTTTGACATTAATGGTAGTTACTGAGCTGATCCTTGTGATTAAGTCAGTAGCAATAATTTGGATGCAATTAAATATAGAATCACCACCAAGACCCTGATTTGATGATTCTCTGGATCTGCTGCCTTTGTGCTGCTTGCACTGACCTGTCCATATGAATTTGCTGGATAGATGTCTGGTGCTGTTGACTTTGACAGAGCAAGTTAGCTGCTTTGGGAGTGGGAAGAGGATGAAGGGGCAGATTCTATACACTATTTGGCAGTTGGAAGATCAGTAGAAGGTGAAGGTTTCAGTGTGACTAAAAGTAATATCATAGTATTTGAACTGGAGAAAATGTCATAGTAAATGATGTACCATTGTAATTTCAGACGTTCCCCATCTCTCTGATGAAAAATTTGATTTTGACCTTTCGCTGTCTCCTTTGAGGTAAATAAAGAACACACTGTACTTTTTGGTACTTAGAGAGCTGGCTTTGTCAGGCATTTGACTGATGTTATCTGTTTTAGTGAAAATGAAGATGAAGTATTTGTTGGACCCATGGGCCATAAAGAGAAATGCATTGCCGTGTCTATTGAGGCCTGTGATGGGGCTGAAGGGAGCATCCCACCACCGCCTGCAGATAACCTGATGTGGAGCCCACTTGCTGGGGAGAAGTTTGCAGAAATTGTTAAAGAAGCTCACATGGTAGCTCTTCAGCTACAAAGTGGAAGCAAAACTAAAAGACCCCATGCTAACCAGGTGGGAGATCAGAGACCGGAGTCTGTGGAAAAATTTGTGCAAGAATCAAAGTCCAAACTGAAAATCTTCGAGTCGAGCACTAAGAAAGAGAGAACCCCCAGGTCTGTGAAGAGAGAGACTTACTGTGTGTGGGAAAGCCCAGTATCTCAGCTTCCACCTTCCTTTCAGAAGCATTCAAGGCAACTGGTACAAGTGATGGACAACTTGAATTCTCCAGTAATGCCTCAGGAAGGATCTAGTCCTAGAACAAACAAATTGCCCAAATCGTTCATTACACAGGTAGCACAAGGTTGTAGTAACAAAGACGATAAAAAATCAAGCAAGCTGCAGACTGTAAAAACTTCGCATGTGTTTGGAAACAACTGCTTAGTGGTGGAACAGGTAAAGATTTTTCCTGTTTAATATTTTTTCTAATCCTGCCCTTCTATCATGGGCCATGTACATTGTTCTACCCTCTTCTGTTTTGTCTTTGCAGCAACTTATGGAGGCTGTTAAATAAGTTATGTCATGATAATCAGTATAGGATCTCCTGAAATGAAATGTCTTTGCTACATCTTGAGTTGATATGGGTACTGTAGCAGAGATTTCCCCCTGCTCTTTCAGTATTTTTCCTAGTAATTCCTTGTCTGAATTTTAAAAAACAACAACATAAGGACAGGACTGTGTTTTATTTAACGAATATAGGCACACCTGCAAGTTATCTGCCTTCCACAGAAAAGTAAAGTCTGGAAGGAAGCAATAATTTAAGTGAATGGTATGTGGCAAATCTACAGGGGCAGGATGGCCAAAATGACCACCAAATAATGTCTTCAGCCCTGGGATTTATTGGCCTGTCAGCTGCTGATTCCTGGAGATATGTTCCAGTGGCTGACTGACAGCTCCATGAGGCAAAAACTTAGTATAACCTCAAATAATATTTTCTTTGGGCTGGCCTGTATGTGCATTGGATAATTTTGCCTGTATGTTGGTTTTATGGGTTGTCTTGAGTGTGAATACCAACTGGTCGTGATAACACTAAATGTCTGCTTTGTCACATTTTTGTGGACTTCCAGTAGGTGATAATTTCATCCTTTGTTAGAGAGTTATTTGCAATGGCCCATGAGTAGATAATGGGAATAGTCGAGTTAATATATCAATAAGCAAGCATACAATCTTTCAGGTTGAGGCCTCTAATTAATTTTTCAATCTTGCAGCCAGAATCAAAGAGCCCATACCGCCCTCCCAGCAGGAAGCATTTGAAAAGCATGGGATCACTTGAAAATATCTCTAGCAAATTAAGTATTGTTCCAGATGCTAAAGACTCTTCCATGGTGCAAGACAAGAGAAGGCTTCCTACCCCTAGCAAGGTGACTGGTTACTCTTAATGAAGGCACAATGTCTAGCTCTGTAGTTGACCAATAATGACATGCTTATTGTTTTATACCTGTGATATTTGAGCCTGGTAGACACACACCCCGGGGTGTTGACTCACCACACAACGAGGAAGAGCAAGCTTGGTCACATTGGCCCTGCCTCCGTAATT
Source organism: Euleptes europaea (assembly GCF_029931775.1). NCBI lineage: Eukaryota > Metazoa > Chordata > Lepidosauria > Squamata > Sphaerodactylidae > Euleptes > Euleptes europaea. The sequence continues at coordinate 49,144,287 of NC_079314.1, forward strand.
ACCAGGTAATCTGCAGAGCGAGACCATGTGGAATAAGTGGCTGCATGTACCCTCCCACCAGTGATCAACCGTGCTGCTTTCAGAAGCAGGGGTTCTCATGGCCACTTGCTCCACACGGCCTGACTCGACAGATGACCAGGCAATTGAGGAGGCAAGGGACAGGACCAGCACAATCATGCCTGGTTTCCCTCCTTGTACAATGAGTCAATGTGCTAGGTATGTACCGGGCTTAGGCCAATGGCCCTTGGTCAATGTAGGAAGTCTTTCTGTGAAATCCATATAAGGGAATGCGATGAGCAAAGAACCTTTCTGTAGAATAATGGATTTAGGTCTGATTGAGTTTAGTGAGGAGGGTTCAGAATATGCTACATGAAAATGTATGGACTGGAAGAAATAAAGACAATTGTGTGCAAACTGAGAATTGTCCAGGGAAATAAAAAATAAAGGTGTATATTGTTGTGGATCAGTGAGTCCAGTAACCCACCCTGTAGGCACTTCACTTGCTGCCCGTCAGTTACAAGGCTCAATTTAAGGTATTAGCTGTCACATAGAAAGCGCTTCATGGCCTTGAACCCTCATATCTGTGAGCCCGCCTCTCCCCCTACACTCCACCACAACAGTGTTGCTCATCAGAGCAGGGTATTCAGCGGGTGCCAGCCTGCAAGTGGCATAATCAACAACTGCCCATATGCGTGCCTTCTCTGTTGTGGCCCCCACCTTGTGGAATGGCCTACCTGAGGAGGTCAGGAAGACTCCGACTCGCATGGCTTTCCACAAACTGCAAAACTGAAATATTCAAGAGCACTTTTCTATTGGAGGCAATAGAGTTGCACTGTACTAAATGTTTCACAAAAGTATTTTGATAAATTATTAGGGACTGTGGTCTATACCAAAGCTTCTTAAACTGTGGGTCACGACCCCATATGGGGTCACATAACTTAATGGGGGGGTTGCGAAAAATTTGGCAACAGTACATGGTAAAATTATATGTATACCAAAGAATTGTTTTAAAATTTCTTTATGATTTATATCAGTAAATGTTTGTTTTGTATACCTATTTTATATACCCGGGGTGATGTAAAAATTTCTCAGGCAAAAAGGAATCGCGAGTGAAAAAGTTTAAGAAGCCCTGGTCTATACTAATGCGTATAGCTTGCTGAAACTAGGATCCTACTATACAGTGTTTGCATCATTTAATGTGTCCTGTTAATACTTACGTTTTGCTTCAGTTCTACAACCCTAATTCCTATTGCATTGTTCATTTAATGTTCCATCCTGTTGATTGTATTGACTCATTCTATGTAATCTGCCTTGAGTCCAAGTGAGAAAGGCGGATTATAAATAAATAAATATATCCAGAATATAATTACAAGAGTTATTCTTTCCTGCAAGTTGTATGGCTTCTTGACAGTTCTGTATCTGCATAAAATGCTAGTTCTAAATGTTATGGAAACACCACCTTGCAGAGTATGTTGTTTTGGATCTACAGAACTTCTGTGGGGAGCACCTGGTTATTTGAGTGGAGTTGCTGCTTCATTTCAGTAAGACAGTACTACAGTGAAGATGCAATCCTGTACATGCTTACTTGGGAGTAAGCACCACTGAACACAAAAGGGCCTGTTTCCAAGTAAACGTGTACATGTGTATGTTTGAAGTATGTTAGACTTAAGATCTCTTAATGTCTTCATAGCTAAGTATGAAGACAACACAACTGAAGCCACCTAATGATGTTCAAATGCGGAGGAACACTTTATCTTCATCATCATCCTCACTTTCTAGCATGAACTCAAGCTTGAATTCAAGTCTGTCCATCTCCCCTAAAAGAGGAAAAGGTAAGCAGGACAAACTTAGTGGTCATGCACCAGCATTTATTTATTTGCTTTATTTATACTCTGCCTTTCTTTCCAAGGAAGACCCAAAGCAACATAAAACATTCTCCCTGCCCCTCTTTTATCCTCACAACAACCCTGTGAGGTAGTTTGGGCTCAGGGTTTCCATGGCAGTATAGGGACTAAAACCTACATGGCCCAGGTGCTAGTCCGACCTCTAATCACACTGAAGAGACATCTAATCAGCTGGCATATAAACTGCTCACCTGTTGAATGTAAGGCAGAAGGTATATGAGGGAGATGGTCTTAAGTTCTTGTTCTGTAAATAGTAACTGCCCAGCTCTGGTATTTAGCACAGAGGATCAGAAAAAAGTGTTTATAGGGAGACCAGACCCCAAGCTGTTCGTGAAGAGCAGACCTGAGTACAAAACATAACCATGACCCTCTCCTCAAAAGCAGGCAATAATTCTGTAGGTTCTGGATAATGCAGATGACATTAAAAGAGAATTCCTCCCATCACTTGTGATGGAATTGAATCTAGGAATGTGTCTGTCTCTGTCTTTGGTTATGATGCAACTCATTTCATGAGCATACTTGCTCTTGAGGACACTTAACGTTTTTTGTTTGCTCTGGGTATGAACACTTTGGACAAGACCATGAATCCAAACACAAAATGCTAACTTACTGACAAACAAAAATGATGGTGGCCAAAATACATCAGGTGCATGATTCTGAAACAATGGAGTGAGTTAGATTAACCTAATGTAATTTGTTATCAAGCAATACAGTAATGATGTAACTTGCTTGGAAGTTAAACATTTCTCTTGGAATGCTTAGGCATTCTGAGGCATCAAATAAAATTGCTGCTTCTATCCATGGTTCTTTTTTCTCTTCCATTATTGAAATCTGGATTGCAAGTTTCACAGTAAGGACCTGGCTCTTCCGTGGTATTTTTAAAGTGCTGTGTTCATTGATTCTACGTTAATGTTAAGTGACACGACAAAATTACAATTTTATTTTCTAGTTAAAACAAATATTGTTGCAAAAGCTTCTACATGTGGCTCCGGGGTCTCCTCTGGGACAACCAAGGTAGCTATGGTTAGACCTATGAGAGTGTCATCGGTGCAGGCTTCCCATTCAGACATGTCTGGGAAGCAAGAGAGATCAATCTGCGCTACAAAAGGAAACACTTCTATGAATGTGGCCAGATACAAAGCTGCTTTTGAATCCAAGACTTCAGGCAGTGGGATTCGGGGAATGAGTTTGGATCCTAGACTACAAAAATCATCACAGAAAAGCATGATGCAAGAAAGAAGAGGCAGTCCCTGTTCTGAAAATAAAATGGTTCCCTCCACAAAGGAAGGTAAGAATACTAATGTAATGTTTTCACTCTTTTATGTGAGTTGTCTTATTTGTAATCTCTAAAGAAACCTTTCTGTAGGGTTCTGAGGTGACGTGTTATGCTGCCTCCTTGCCTTCCTTAGTGTTCCCTTCTTATTTTTGCTGCCACTAAAGGCTCTTGCCTTAGAATTCTTAGTTGGCCTGAAGAACAGGATGGTTTAGTTATAACTGGTAGAATGACAAAACGTTCAGCACGTGGGTGACTCAGAGATAAAAGGGGATCCTTACTCAAAATAAAACAGTTGTTTCCTCTTAAACATAAATAGAATTTATTTAGAAGTGAGACAACATAATAGTTTTTGTATTGTTAATATGCACAATCGTTTCAGATAGGCATACAGTTCTTCTTTATCTAAAGTTCCTTAAACAGACTTAGCCACAAAGGCTTATTTTATCACTTGGTACTTAGGCTCATAACTTCCACCCAGAACACCGATTTCTCTCCCACTGGCAACTCACTCCATTAACTCTTGCACACAAAGCGTCTAAGAACAAACCAGTCAACTCTTCACCGTAGAGTAGAGCTTCCATCCAATCATAACACACTTAAATCAGCAGCAAGAACGGTCCTTGCAAGAACCTGGAAACAAGCTCAAACACCTGAAATAGAAGACTGGAAAGAAAAACTACTGGATTATGCCACTATGGCTAAGATGACTTTCGAGATAAACTTAAAATCTAGTGAATCCACTGAGCAATTTCATGATAAGTGGGTGTCATTTTACATGTATATGAATTCCAGCTAATTGAAAACGATGGTTATGTATTATGGTTATGTATCATTTAACTCGTTATAAAAAAAATGTTAAGTAACTTCAGATCACATAATAGAATATTAACATAAGTAGAATAATAAATCGACACCTGGTATTAGTTCTTTTTTACTTTATCTTTCTCAGTTTAGAGAATGTTTCATAATGTACATTTGAATTTATTTCTTATTTTTGTATTGTTTTTATACTTATAATACTTATCCCCCCCTTTTTTTGTTCCTGTACCCCTTCAATTATATAAATAAAATCTTAATAAAAATAATAATAATAATAATAACACACTTAAATCTTCCATCCAGCCCCTCTTTCTTACCCTACAGACCTGCATTTTAAATCACAGCAACATACACCCTGACCTGGATAACCCAGGCTAGCCTGATATCGGAAGCTAAGCAGGGTCAGCCCTGGCTAGTATTTGGATGGGAGACCTCCAAGGAATACCATGGTCATGACGTGGAGACAGGCAATGGCAAACTACCTCTGAACCTCTCTTGCCTTGAAAACCCTATGGGGTTGCCATGTCAGTTGTGACTCAACGGCAAAAAACCCAGTAAAGCTCCACATTAAAACATAGAAATAAAACACACACAACATTTACAAAGTAAAAACATCACAACTAACCTGATCCAAGGGTTTCAATTACACCAGTTTCATTAGAATACCATGGGGATTTTTATACTCAGCACTTTTATGATGGATCAGGACTGAATTGAGGATATGAATGTGCTTGGGAAGTTTAAGATAATCTCTGGAGTCATATCTTTCCTCTTAGGTATGTCTTCAGAAAATGGAGTGGTGAGAGTATTGCAACCAATTGCATTCCTATCAGGTGGCAATGTTGGAAGGTAATCTCTTTTAATACTTGTTTTCATCTGTGTGCTTCTGTCTGTGTTCTTCTCTTGGGCCATTCTGTACAGGCATTAGTAGTATTGTGAGAAACCTTGGGGCAGTGACTTGGAGCATCATCTGGGGAACTTGCAGCCCCAGGAACTGCTTTCAAGCAGTGTTGAGGGGTTGCTGACCTTAGTAGTCCAATATGATTGCCCCTATTCCCCAGTATGTGCATTTTTAAAAATTTTATGATCTAAGTGATGATGGTGGTCTGACTTACTAGGCCACATTTTGGGGCAGAAGCATATATTCTCAGCTGTCTTGTGCACTGACAAACTTGAAATTTGGGGTACTTGTATTTGCTGCTGAGCGTGTTGGATCTGTTAACTTCTTCCCCTGTCTCTTTACTTCCTCTGTTAAAGAGTGCTGTGCCGAGTGTAACTTGAGTTTGGGTTCAAAATCAGGAACCTTTACTCTTGCAGTCAACGGCACTTCTCTTTGTAGACTGTCCTATGGTGCAGCACTCTTAGCTGGAAAGGGTATCTTCTTATCTCTCATAACTGGCTTGAATTGTTAGCCATTCATGATACACATTGGACTGCTTGCTTGCCAATAGCACTTCAACAGCTCAGGTAAATATCTGGAATGAGTTTTTAAAGCCTGTCCACAGTATTGCTGGAATAGGGTTTTGCTGTGGCAGGACTTAACTTACCTGAGAATCTGGAGAGCTGCTGCCAGTTGGAATAGACAGTACTGAGCTTAAGGCTGCCTTGCAGAAAAAAATATTGATATCTCGCTGTTGGACTGCAATGTATTTTATTCTGAATGTGCTCTTAAATGAAGATGGAATAATTCAGTTGTGGTTTTGTTGACGCTTCTAAGAACTCTGCATGTATCCTTTTAGTAATGTTGCAGTCAGCCCACCCGTCAAACAGTTGGAAGAACGGACTGTGTTAAATTCCTGTTCTTCAATAAAGTCTATCCTGACTCCAGCCAGTATAAAGCGTTCTGGATTGCCTACACCCGTTGGCCGTCGTATGTCAGAACTTCCAGCAAGGACACCCAAAACTGTGCCTAGATCAATGTCTTCACCCAACCTTCCACCTTTTCGCCAAGTCTCTAGCTTGCTATCCAAAAAGACTTCAGAAGCTAGGTAAGTCTAGCCTTAGTAAAATCAAGTCAGTGCTATACATGTATGTTGTCATGGATTGTACTTGTAGTCTTTCTCAGTTCTGCTGACTCCATCTTAGCATTAATATGACCTACCTAAAACCACTATCAAGTATCCTCTGTAATCATAGGATGCTGTGTTAGCAGGAGCCTTGCAGTGTTGTTGAGCTACTTCAGAGTTAAACTGAGGTCTGAATAATCTAGGATTAGGCTGTTGCATGTGAAGGCAGATTTCTTTTACCACTTAAGAACTAAATATGTGGCTCATGAGTTCTTGTTAAATATCATAATTTGTGACTGGAAGCTTTCAAATGGTACTTTTACTGAGCCCTTTTATCGAACCAGGTACGTCTTACACAGTATATAACACAATCTGCAGATTTCTTATATGCAGGGTGTTTGAGTGTGACGCACAATTCCATGTCTTATACATGTTCCACAGAACTAAGGCTGAGTGTGTACATTCAGTGTCAAACCTCAGTTTGCTATACTGAGATGAGCAAAAAATCAGGATCTGCTGTGCTTGTGCATACCTACCTGCAAATACCTGCTATTCTTGTTCTTGCAAAGCAGTTGAATTACTTGCATTTACTATTTGGAACGGAACTTGACCAGATTCTGTATAGAACTTTCAAAACTCTCTTCCTGTGTAGTTCTAAAAGGGCAAAAGAAAGCCATGTGCAGGCAGCCCACAGCTCATCGACATCTTCCTCTGAAGGAGACTTGTTTCCCCCTCAAGCTGTGTCTGTTGCACTTGATTTTTCACCCGAGAAGTCCCCTTCAAACAAACAGGACTTAGCTGAAAATCAAAAACCAGCTAAAGAAACACAAACTAAGGAGGTAAGCTGCAGTTTTGTTGTCTTTTTAGAAAGCCATTCTGTCTAAACGAAGTAGGAAGCATCTTCTGCTTCAGAGTAGATTCAGATGGCATTTTTTAAAGATGCTGGCGCCCTCCAGTGTCTTTCTTTGATAAGCAGCCTTTGATGGAAGAACATCCATGTGAAGTACCATTATTAATGCAGTTCACCCCCATTTCTTATATCAGGTTTGTGCTGTGCAGAAAAGTTGCAGTCTACTAGGATTTCTAAAAAATAAACCCAGATTGTGGAGGTGCGGAGTATAAATAAAAGTCAATAACTGATGCTGTTATAAATGACTGCCTCCTAATAGTATTTTTGTGGCCATGGCAGCTAGCTTGGGTAGTGATTTTAAGAAGGTACAAGGGGGTCTCATGAAGAGTGGTAAAGGTCCAAATCTAGATGCCCAGATCTAGGCCAACAGGAAGATGTATTTTAGTCAGTCGTCATACCATCATTTTGTTCATGACGGCGCTTCAACTCGAATGAGGTGGAACTTACTACAGGATGTTCAGCAAATGAATATCTGAAACACTGATGTTTTCTATCTAGGGTTTATTGATAGACATTGGGATAGACACACCACCAGTTGCCCACCAGGAATGTGAAAATAAGCCTCTCATTGATTTCTTTAACACCCCTGAAATGATTAAAGCCCTTCCACTGAAGCCAACAGAACAGGTGAGGTGAATCCGCATTTTATTTTCATTTTTAATGTAGTTTGTGTGTGTGTTTATGCTGGCTTCAGAAAAAATCTTGGTTAACTGCATACAATCAGACAGACATCTCCTTATAGTGTATACAAAGATTGTATAAGCACATGTGTGACCTTCAAAAGCTTAACCAGGTAGCTGTAACCCTAACTAGGGTTGATATTAGGTAGCCATAACAAGAAAATAATTTGAATTTTGTGTTGGGGTATGGCAGTGTGTACAAAAGCAAGAGTATTGCCCTAGACTAATTAGTCAATGGCATTCCAAAGGTACAAAGATCAACTAAATGTTTAACATTTTTTGTTCTGCTTCCAGCTACTAGACCTGGGCTCTCCTCTTATTTATCTCAGTCCTGAAGGAAATAAAGAAAATCTGGATTCTCCTCTATTAAAGTTCTGATCTCCTAGACCTAAAAATTCATCTCTAAACTTGGAAGAGTTTCACATGCATGTGTGAGTGGTGTTTAGCTATGGAAGTATTTCACTGAGGTACTGGGTGTAACATACTTGAAAACTCTGAGATAACTGCATGTAGTTTAAACTATGAATACATGATGAGTAAGACTTGTTGCTGCTAGGAAAAATAGGTTTAATTGCTTAATTTAATTTTAACTAGAGATTTTGATTATCACAGCCAATGGCCTGTACAATGTTTAAAATATGCTGTTGATAGATATGAACTGTAAAACAAAGCAGAATGTTATTTGAAGTTAGTAATATCATGGGCTAAATAAAGAAATGAATTTTCTATCAATATTGCATTGTTTGTACTAGAATCAATAAGCAAATATTTGCTTTGAGTTTGTACTTCATCCCTCTTGTGAATACTATAGAAGACTTCAGGCTAATTTTGTGGTTGGGTACCCATATTCTAACTGCCAGTAAATGTGTTCTAGAGCCTTGCCATATAGGCTACTGTAATTTGCCATACATTATGAACTACATAATGCAGACAAATATCTTACAATGGAAAGATTTTTTAAACTATTACAGCAGGATGTTGGCCACTCATACTAGTTCGCAATGTTAGACAAGTTAGGAAAAATTTCTACAGTGAGGCCTATAGGAACAGTACATCAAATGTAGGAAAGGGGCTGAGAAATATAAAGATGAACTATTTTGGAACGGATTTGTTCTCCTGTTTCAGTGAAGTGACTTATTGGGGGGGGGGGGGGAAGAGAGGTGCCTCCTGTGAGTTCAAATAAACTGTAAGGGAATGAGTATTAAACTACAGACTCTTGAGTGGTAGCTTTGTCTTTCTACAGGAGCCAGAAATCTTGCTGACGTTACAACAGGGAGTGTTGGTGATACAGAAAGGTTATGGGAATTAGCAAATTATTGTTTGGCTGCAGGAACCATGAGAGAGCAACCTTGTTGAAACAAAGCAGGTCTAGGTCTTGCTGTCTAATCACCCTGTATACGTTAATAGTTTTACCCAAACAATGGTTAAAATGGTAAAAACAACCTCTTGGACTGCTTTATCAACTCCACAAATGTAGTTCCATTTAATAAAATACAGGAAAACTTTGATGCGGTTTTAAGTTCCACTAAACCTGTTCAATGTCATTTATATCTAGTAAATATATATCTAGTAAATGAAAACTATTTAAATAAAAAATGGGCAGAACTAAAATATTTACTTGGGTCACTTTATATTGCTTCTTTAGCTTAACAAGCAGAAGTTAGCTTGCACGAGTCCCCCAAATAACTTGAAGAATCCTGAAGTAAAAGGGCTTTGTGTGGGATTTCTAAATAGGTCCCCCTTTCCCTGATTCCTTATGGGTACTTACTGTCACTAACTGTAAAGATGCTGGTCTAGATCAACAAAAAAATGGGATACATACACAAGGCTACGTGTTTCTAAATATGAGTGAGGCTTCCAAGTTCTGGAGAAAATATTTCCGAGAATTTCAGGGACATCTTGAAGGGAACAAATATGCCAGCTGTAGGTGCCTAGTTTGGGGTTTCTACAAGCTTACTTTAATGAGTGTCAGACTCTGTCCCTGGAAGACCAGGTTTGAATCTGCTGCAGGAGCTTGCTGAGTCACCTTGGGTGGGCTAGTCACCAAGGTCAGGATTGGTGAGGATAAAACAGAACAATGTGATCTGTTTTGGGTCCCCATTGCAGAGAAAGGTAGGATATTAATAAATAAATAGTATGTTAATAGTGATAGCCAGTGTGTTATAGTGGTTAAGAATGGCAGACTAATCTGGAGAACTGGGTTTGATTCCTCATGAAGCCTACTTGGGTGACCTTGGGCCAACACCTCTTGCTTTGAAAACTACGGGGGTCACGAGAAGCGAGCTGTGACTTGATAGCACTTTCCACCACCACATGTCAATGGTAGGGCGCACTGGGGCAAGGAAGGGCGGCTTTTTCTCTACCTTCGACTTCCTGTTTGAGAATTTAACAGTTGGTAGCACTATTCAGAGTTACTCCAGCCTCAGCGGGTGGAAATCAATGGGCTGAGGCTGGAGACAGTTCGCAGAAGACTGCAGGGTGTTAAGCCTAGTACGAAGCAAGTCTGATCCGAAGCCGACCCCCTCCCCCACCCCCACCCCCCAGGTTGCTGCTGGGGTTTTCAAGGCAAGAGACGTTCAGAGGTGGTTTGCCGCTGCCTGCCTCCGCGTCACGACAGCGGCATTCCTTGGAGGTCTCCCATCCAAATACTTGCCAGGGCGGCCCCTGCTTCGCTTCTGAGGTCTGACGACCTAGTCGGTTTCCTCGAGTGTAAATCCCAGTCCCGACCGCATCCCTGAGCTCGTCCCCTCTAGGCGGGACAAATCCCTCCGCAGCCACCGCGGGGAGGCGGCGTCGACCTGTGACCTCAGCTCCGCCCAGGGACGCTCCGCCGGGCCTTTCCCTCCGCGGCAGAAGGAAGCCAGGCCGGCCGCGGGCGATGCTGGGCGCGGCGGGGCGGCAGGTGGTGTGCGCTCTGTCCGGTGGGCTCGACAGCGCGGTGGCGGCGCTGCTGCTGCGGCGGAGAGGTGAGGCTACAGCGGGGCCTCGCGCAGCCGCCTCGCCCAAACCGCCCGGCCAGGGGGAGGCGGAACATTCCCGCCCCGCAACTCCGTTTCCCTCACTAGCCGCTTCCCCGACCGGGGAGGAGGGAGCCTCTCTCGGAGTATGCGCAGCGACGCATCCCCGCGCCCTCCTCTCTTCCCTCAGAGGAGCGTTGCTATGGCGTCTTCGCTGTCCTCTCACGCGTTTAGTGCCTCTCCGCCCCAGGAATGTCAGAGGGGCATCCCCAAGATGGTGGGTTCCCCCCCCCTTGGGAGTCTGTCCCATAGAGTTTAAAGAGACTTAATCTCAAGGAAGTGAGTTGAACACGTCCGTGCCACCTGGAAAACGAATAACGATGTACCCCAGCATTTCCTCAACTAGCGCCCACTTCTTCACGCGCAATGGACTAGGCCGTTGCCCCCCCCCCCATCTCTATGGATATAAGCGCTGCTTATGAGGGTACACTGCAGTGCATTTGTCCAGCCCAAGAAAGCTTCTACTGGGGTAAAAACCTGTGAGAGACCTATGTGATAGACTCACATACCTGTCCCTCTGAGAATGGCTTGGGCATTTTACTTGGGAGTAAGCCCCATTAAGTGCAAAGGGCTTACTCTGGAGTAAGCATGCTGAAAATTGCAGTGTTAAATGGGTGTGTGTGTGTGAATCTGGCCTGTCATGGCTTTTCCGAAGGGATTTGGGATTGTAATTCTGTGACCTTGTTTTTTTTGCTGTCAAGTCACAGCTGACAGGGATTTCAAGACAAGAGACACTGGGATGTAGATTGTCTGTTAAAGGTTAATCCCCTTCTTAGTATCAAATGATAATGACTACTTCGTATTAGTGTCCCAGCAATTGTTACGCAAAGTGTAAAGTTTTTGTTTCAGTAAAGGTTCAGGCTGCATTGAGAGCAGATATGGTATAGTGGTTAGGGCATGGGAATAGCATCTGAGAGGCAGGTTCAAAACTCCACAGGGTTGCTGTGAGAATAAAATGGGGTAGGGGACCACCCTGAGCTTGAAAGGAAGGCTGGGATAAAAATGTAGTTGGTGGGTATTCTTTTTTTTTTTTTTTTTGCTGTTGTCACAGCTGACTTATGTCTACCCTGTAGGGTTTTCAAGGCAAGAGACATTCAGAGGTACTTTGCCATTGCCTGCCTCCACATCATGCCCCTGGTATTCCTTGGAGGTGACCCGTCCAAATGCTTGCCAGGGTCAAGGCTGAGAGTGTGTGGCTGGCCCAAGGTTACCCAACAAGTTTCCATAGCAGAGGGGGGATTCAAACCTGGGTTTCCCAGATCCTAGTCCGACACCTTAACCACTACACCACGCTGGCTCGCGGGTGCTCATTAGATAGGAGTTAAGCACTCCAGATATTAGTTTCCGTGGTATAACTAGAGAGCAACAGAAGGGGCCATTATTTTAATCTTAAATTTAGAATCTTACATGACTTGCTACATGACTTGCTACTGAATAGGATTTTAAACTTTAATGGTAGGCAGAGCAGTAGCGTCTGTTCTGAGAAAAATAAACTCAAAAGTTCAATGAAGTTGCTGGCCTTAAGTAACTTCTGCTTTTTCTTCACAGAAAATATTTTGATGTAAGGTAGTGATAAGTATAATGCTTATGTCCCCAGTATCTACTGATGGGCTTTCCCTGCACAGAGGCAGTGTGTGTACAGATTATATGGGGTGAGGAGTGCAAGACATGGGATGTGCATATCTGGCTGCCCTTTGGGATGGCTTTTCACAAGATCACTTGTCTGGTGGGCAGGGGGTAAGGGAGAAATGTGGGCCCTTCCTACAAGACTTAGAAGGTCAATGCTAATTTGGTGCTGCATGCAAGGGCACCCTTTTTATTGGAGACTGATTGTGTATTGTGTTCATGGAACATGGAGTATGTGTATGATCTCATGTTACAATTTTAATAGTATATCATCTCGGTTTATGTTGGTTGATTTCTGCTGTCTTTCATCCCACCTTACTGATAATGAGAGGAAGGGGAAGAGTCCAAGCTAGAACTGTTAGTATTTTATTGTAGTCCCAGAATTATGTATGAAAAAGTTGTGTTTGGGAAGGGGGTTGTGGGGGTTGCTCAAATGTTGTTTGTGTACATTAGCATCTGTATACATCAGAAGTGTGTTCCTAGGCATGAGAAGAAGTAATTAAGGTATGCAGTTTTCCAGCTAGTACATTCCCCATTTTGTATGGTTTTCTCTTCTTTTTTGAGGGAGGCAGCAATGCTAATTGTATTATAAAGGTGAGGTGTTCCAAAACAGTCAGACCAGGCTCAAGTTTGCAGAGTTCTTGTACCATTTTTGTAGTGAAATACTGACTGCTGTTCTCATTTGTAAGGATGTTTTAGGTCGTTCTTCACACAGAATAATCCGTACTTGCTTCACTCTCTTCTCCCACCAGGATACCAAGTGACTGGGGTGTTTATGAAGAACTGGGATGTTCTGGATGAAAAGGGAATGTGTTCAACTGACAAGGACTGTGAAGATGCTTATAGAGTTTGTCAGATACTAGACATTCCGTTTCATCAGGTTTCCTATGTAAAAGAATACTGGAATGAAGTGTTCAGGTAGGAGAGTTTTAATCAACAGTTTGCTAAAATAAAAGTTTGCATGGCTGTGAACAGTAAAGATGGGGTCTCAAAAGTCATTTTGGTGTGCATGAAAGTTTCTGCAGGTGCTCTGGGGTTTCTCCCCCCGCCCCCAGTTGCAGACCCTAATTTGTCAGAGGTTAAAGCTCCTCCATGTTTTGGAAATGGAGGTAGAGTCTGATCAACTTTAAACTTTATCACTTTAAAAGCATAACTGCATCATATATAACTCAGCAACTGAGTCATCAAATAATACTTTGATATATTTGTTAGCATTTTGTTTGCTTCTCAACAATATGTATTTGCGCACTGATAAATATGGAATTGCAATCCATCAGAGCCCCCCTCGGTCACTCTCTAACTTGAGAAAGCATGTTGGACAGCATGATCTTGCATCTTTGTGAAATTTCCTTAGGGGTAGACTCTGAATAGATTTTTTCCCTATGTGCCAATGTGTGGAATTAGGAAGGAATTTGTTCACTGCAAATTAGCTGTCCCCAGCAAGCTGGAGTGTTGTTGTTTTTTGCTTTATTTGGAATTTTTTTTTTTTTGGCAAGGGGACTGAATTTTCCCCCTGTACCAAGAAGCTTGCCTCACTTTATTAAGACATTGTTTGATCCATAGGGCACCTTATTTTGCAGAAACAGCATCAGTGAAACCCAGTCAGGGAAAATAGCTTGCTCAACCATTGTAATCTTGCTCTGATCACAGTACAATGAATGAAATAACTGTTTTTGTGCAAAACATTTAGGATTAAAGAGAGAGCCTTCATGGCAATGTTTAGGCAAAATCCAACCTGGCACATGGCACAATTGTCAAATATTTATAATCATTCTAACTTTTTTTTACAGTTACCTTTTAAATGAATATGAATTGGGGAGGACCCCAAATCCTGATATCCTATGTAACAAATACATCAAATTCAACTATTTCCTGCATTATGCTTTGGATAACCTTGGTAAGTTATTTCCAAGCAGGCCTTCTCTACAATATAGCAACATCTGATATAGAAGTTAAAATATTTCTGAAATTTAAGATTGGGACAAAACAGGTATGAAAGTAATGTATTTTCACTTCCCTATACAGTGTCCGGACTGTATAAAGACATCACAAATAAAGCATGGCATGTTTGCAACAAAAATGAGATAGGACACCCTTTGGCTCATAGGCTTCCTCCCACTCACAAGTGATACTAAGATTGTACACATCTGAAAACTGCAGTTTCCTGACACCTGAATAGGGCTCTTTAACAAAGTACACTTTTTGGGGGGCCTACAAACTAGGATTTTAGCCAGAATGTTGTTTTTAGTCACATACACACACACACATGAACACATAAAGCTGCCTTCTACTGAGTCAGACCATCGGTCCATCAAAGTCAGTATTGTCTACTTAGGCTGGCAGCAGCTCTCCAGGATCTCAGGCAGAGGTCTTTCATATCACCTGCTGCTTGATCCTTTTTAATTGAAGTTGCTGGGGACTGAACCTGGGACCTGCTGCCAAGCAGAGGCTCTACCACTAAGCTTCAGCCCCTCCCCAAGTCTTGGGTTGCAGGCAAGAGACAAACTGGAGTTTGTAAAAGCACCCAGTTTCAATGTCATAACAAATTGTGGTTAGTTCAAAACTAGGAAGTCTTCAGTCTTGGTCTGTCACAAGGCGGGGAAAGGGCACATACAACCCTGACAATTTCAGAGGCCAAACTAGTAATGCTGTGCTGGAATCAGCCCTTGTGTTTTTGAAGAACAGGCTCAGGATTTTAAGATCAGCTTCGTGTCTTTCAGTAGCTGGGTTAGCAAAGGAAAAAACATATGGGTCTCTGTTAAAAATACATCCTATAGCGATATATTTCTGGAGTCTTTGATAATGTGCATTTTATTTATTATTTGTTTGTTTGTTTGTTTATTTATTTAATGTGCCAGGAGCTGATGCAATTGCAACTGGGCATTATGCAAGAACTTCCCTGGAAGATGATGAAGTATTCCAGCAAAAGTACATACAGAGACCACAAGGACTTTTCAGAAATCGATTTGAAGTAAGAAATAGTAAGTGGTCTCTTGCTTTTATCCAGGTCTTCTATTTTTGTGCGATATCCAGCCTTCTGCGGGCTTGTGGAGTGAGGCTTTCCTGCTTCCCTCTCCTGCTGCAGCCCTTTGAATTTTTTTGCCCTAGGATCCACAGTGGATCCACAGGAACAACGTAGGAGGCAAAAGGAGGGGGTGGGAATTGGTGGAAACCACCAGTCCCTCTTCTGCGAACAAGAGTGCTGTTCTCGAAGAGGAATTGTGCATTTGGATTCCTGCCAATATCATTTAGCACAAGACACACTGAGATACAGAATTTCATAAAAGGCTGCTTGTACACCTTGCAAGAGACTTTTATAACAACAGTACTCAAAAAGAAAATTGAAGCAGAGCCAATAATTATGTTACTTCATCTGGTGAAGAAATTCTGGAAAAGCTGTTGGTTAGTACTGCATGTTGTAGACTTTAATTAGGATGTTTGCTATTGAATATCTCTTGAACTAAAGTTCAATTATTTCTATATCCTTTTTTTGGATTGCTTTGTATGACTCTTTAAACCATATCACTTTTAGTTGATTCTGTTGTTTTTGGTACAGCTCATGTCCACAACAAATCAGCTAAAATTGGCTTGAATGTGTAATGCGATCAGAAAAGACTACGTTGCAAATGAGAATCCTCAGTCAATTTTTAATTCTGAAACAATGTTTTCTATGCGTGTTCCTCCATAGGATGAATTCTATGGTGTCTCAAACAGATTGTAGGTGTGCTGTTTGGTTGGCAAAGGTCAAAATCCAGAGAAAAGGCATTGCTATTACAGCAGCTTTTCCATTGCTGGTTCCTTTTACCATTGAAAATCAGAGCCAGTTGTATTCATTTCCATAGTCCCCCACTGGAGGGCTCATAAGCACATATGGTATACCAGTGGGGGGAGGGAAAGCTTGGTGTATATGAACTGAGGGGTCTTTTTAGGTGGCGAACTTCAGGTGTCTGCAAATAATTGGTGGCTGATGGAAGAACAATTTAGTAGGCTATGTTCTTTTGACAATTAATTAGAAGACTGAGAAATAAATATCCTACTATACTTGGAGGGAAGGCAACCCTGAGTGTTAAGACCCCCCCCCCCAATTTTATACACCCCCAAAAAATTATTGGATGTAACTTTAACTTTTATGCAATTGTAAGACACTTTTTTTTTTTTTGCTGACATCCCTTGGGGGGGGGGAATACTCTTGCATTGGAGTAAATACTGTATCATGTTTGTTGCAGACAGAACTATTTGATATATCCTCCATTGAATTGGAAAATATGAATGCATGAAGCTGCCTCTTCCTGAATCAGAGCATTGGTTTGTCAGTCCTGTCTATTCTGACTGGCAGCAGCTCTCCTGGGTATTAGGCAGAAATCTTTCACATCCTGATGCTTTTAACTGGAGCTGCTGTGGATTGAACCCAAGGCTTTACCACTGAGCTTGTATTTCATACTTTAGATGGAAATATAATGAACTAAATAAGTAACTATGGCAAACCATGTAGGAACGCAACATTATTTTGCATCTCTTCCCTTTCTTACTTTGCAGATATAAAACTTCTTCAAGGCGTTGATCAGATTAAAGACCAGACGTTCTTTCTCAGTCAGATTTCACAAGAAGCTTTGCGAAGAACCATTTTTCCTCTAGGAGAGTTAACCAAGGACTTTGTTAGGAAGATAGCAGCGGAACATCACCTTCATCATGTGCTGCAGAGAAAAGAGGCATGGTAACCCTTACAGTCTGATCCTCAAAGTGCCCTCAGGGTAATCGTTATTGGATGGGTTTTGCACAACCATATAGCTGTTAAGCCAATTCTAGTCACCTGTACTTATTTTAGATGCATACATATATATAATTAACATGGGCCCATCATCATAAACAAAATCCCTCATAAGTAAAAAATGATTCATAATAAGATTGGTTCTTTAATTCCTCAAAATATAAATACACACACAAGTTGCTCAGAGTAGCTCACAGAACACATAAGGAGAAATTCCCTCTATAGTCTTATCATTCCAGAACATTATGAACATAGCCCAACGTTCCATGAATTTATTTGAAGTATCTGAAGTTTCTTAATGTTCTTTGGTAATAAGTTAACTCTTTAAGCAATACTTTTGCCCAAACAGAATTCAATCAATCTCTTGGAGCTAGAAGGTCATTTTCTTTCATCTAGCAACTGTAGGAAGGGTTAAGACAGATTCCAAATCTGACAAAACAACATAATCTATAATGTAACCCAATAATATAACTTTTGGATTATGAGGTAAACTAATATTTAACATATTAACAAAGTAGATTACAGAATCCCCAAAAATCTGTATTTTTACACAGATCCAAAAGATATGAATGTTTAGTTACCTTTTATTTATATTTATCAGGATATATCTTAGCCTATCCTACCACTCCACAGAGAAGAGTTTAGTTTTTATTTGTTAATAAAAATATTTAAACCCCACCTTTCCTTTTGGCTGGAGTTTCTCTAACAGAACAGCCACTTCAGTTGGAGGAAGGCTTCTTAGACTAGAGGAAAGCTACTTGTAGGATGTTTAGATTCCCCCCTTCACTTAATTATTCTGGCTCCAAACACCTGGTGTAGGCTGGGAACTGGAGGAGAGTTTGACTAAGGCAGTATACCTGCCAAATGGTAACATGGGTGAGTTCAGGGAGGGCAGAAATCTCCTTGAAGCAGTAGGACAACTGTTCACTGGAGCTTGATTTGCCATACACGTACAGACTATGGAAGTGAGGTTTTGTGATGACCCTTCTGACTTTCTGGGTTTTAAGGTATCATAAGTTAGATATCATTTTTGATCCTTCAGCGTTTTTTTAAGAAGAGCTTGTTCAAACATTAGGATTCTAGTAGAGATGATGCTTAAAGAGTTGGATCCAGCCAGCTTTTCTGCTGGTGAAAAAGGGTCTTCTTTGTCCACTCAAAAGGCTATGTTAGGAATCAAGGGACATGAATGGAGAAAAGGTCATTGGCTCACCAGGATTTTCCCCAGGGGTCTAAATGACCAATCCACCCCTGAACCGATGGTTCCCATGCTTTTATATTTATTAGTTGCCTTTCTTGCTTACGGAGCTCAAGGCAGCTTACAAACATAGATAAAACACATAGGATAAAATACATCAAAAACAAAATTTAAAATTACCACTCAGGACTGCTACTAAACCAAATGCAGTCCAAAATAAAACTCTTCAGCTGCCTTCTAAAATTTAGTTTTGAAATTGTATCAGAAGAAATATGTTGCACTATGACTTGTGATCACAAAACCTTTAGTGAGGATATAATCATTTTCATTTAATTTAGGTAGCTAGCATGGTGTAATTTAAGTGCTTCTGCTTGCGTGTGTAGAAGTCTTCTGTGAGATCTAACCTGTGATATATAGTTTGGCCTCAAGACTTTAAACATATCTATGGTTTTTATGCTGTTCAGAGTCTATTTTTGTTTGTTTTATTTTAGAGTATGGGAATCTGTTTTATTGGAGAAAGGAATTTTGAAAAGTTCATTCTGGAGGTAAGTGGTTACAGATATGTGACATTTATCAATCTGTCTTGGGAGGGTTTGCTTTGTTTTGATTTTCAGGTTGTGGCCGGCAAAATGAGTCTTCACATATTTCTTTGTCTTGTAGTACTTAGAGCCACGCCCAGGCAACTTTGTTTCCATTGAAGATAACAAGGTGATGGGAACACACAAGGGTAAGCAGGGGTTTAATCACTCCTCTACCTCTAAATGTCACTCTTAACTTGGAGAAACAGGTTAAGAAAAGAAATCTTGCTGCATGTAAGGGATTTATGAATATGGTTTCCCGCTCTCTGAGCCAGTATTGCAGGAAGTGGAAGCAGGCTCTCTCCCTGCCTTTCATGTGCTGTTCCAGCTAGCAGAGGATTAGAGCTTCAGCCCCGAGGCTTGTAAAGTTGCAATCCCCTGTCAAATCCATCTGGCTGTAGAAGCCTCGAATTAGATAATGAGCTGTTACGCCGTTTCATTCTTTTACCTAGTTTTGAGCCTTTCATCCCCTTAAGACAAATGGTGAAGCAGCATAAATATCAACATGCTTAAGGAAGGAATCTCTTAACACTGGAAATTAGACGTGTAAAGGGAGAATCGGGGTTTTCTGAGAGAAGGGAGAGAATGCAACTACTGTGAGATGTGGGCTTGGCCTTTGCCAAGGTGATGTGAAGAAGAGCATCCAAGCCATGTAGCTTTGCCTTGCACTTCTCATGGATGCAGAGGAAGCCCTGGGACTGATTCTGCATACATCACCGGGGGGGGGGGTTGGGGAAGCCGTGATATTCCTTTTGGGAGGAAAAATTCAGTCTTGACGTCGACAGCCAGAGTTTGATCCTTTCTTACCTCAGTGCATAGATAAATGTGGTACCAGTTCTTCAAGTCGCTTGTGATGCTGGAATATGTATTCACAAAAGATGCAGGAGAAAATGTTTAATGGTAAAAGTCATCCCATGATCACATTGCTGTTATGGTGTCTACCACATGCTCACAGATTTCAAATGGGTGAGTCTAACAATATGAAAACAAGGCCTTTGATTGGCATTTCCAGGTTTGGAACCAGCAATTCTTTTCCGCTAAGTGAGGCGTCTCACTCTGGCAGAATGAGTCTTGCTTCACTGAAGGATGATGTTCACTTAACGGATGGAAGTTGTTGGATCCAGCCCATAATATCTATTGTTTTTTTACTACAGTCCTAATTCACCTGAGAGTGAGTAAAGCATAATGGCTAAGACTGTGATAGGTGAGCTTGGAATCTCACCTTTGCCTATTTTCTTAGGCTCTCCACTCGCTGCAATCTGCAGCATGGAAATGCTGGCCTGTATAGTGCAGTCCTATGTGGAGGTTCTTTAGTCCAAGCCTGTTGAAATCGGGGTTAGGCTGGAGTAACCCTGCAGAGGATTGCACTGTTAGAAGGCTGTGATAAGGATTACTGAGATGATTGCCTATGAAGCATTGAGCACTCTTCAGATGTACTCTGTGAAATAAATGACCATATGGAAGAAAGTCTTCCCAGGAATCTTTTGGACTTGCTTCAGGAGTGGGGTATAAATTAAGATCTGTTTAAGACTTGGATGTCTGCTTATTTTACTTTTCACAGCCAAAAAGGTAGCTTTGACTATTGTTTTTAGTATCTGAATTTGATCCCTCTGTACAATTTTTCAGCAAAAAACCACAACCCTACCACAAAATATGAAGTCCGTGTCCTCTCTGTCCTCATTATCAGTTGGTATATTATGTATGTGTCTGTGTGTGTCTGTGTGAGTGTGCATTTAAAGTAAGATTGTGAGTTGAATTCTCCTTAGTGGCTAAATAGTTGAAGTTGCTTTTATAATAACAGAGCATACTTTTCAGTCTTTGCTGAAGTATAGTGAAAACATCAGACTACCACAGCAATGTTGCAGAATATGTGTGTCTGTTTGGGCCTTTGTAGACTGCATGGCTACTGATTGTCAGCATGCATAATGTTGATAAAAGTACTTTTTTAGAAAAGGGATTTGGGCTCTCATAGATACAGGATTCAAAGGCTGACTTTTCTTGATGTTTCTTGGATTTTCTGAATTTTTCACTAAAAAAAATTAGGGAAAAATGTTTGAGTCAGTAGAATTGTTTTCTGTGTGGGAAGGATTCCAGTGGAAAATGGTTATTTCTGCTGTAACAGTCTTAAGCAACATGCTACATTTTTCATAATTGTTACTTTTCCTGCCTAGGTTGGTTCTTGTACACATTTGGCCAGAGAGCTCGGATTGGAGGCCTCCGAGATGCATGGTTTGTGGTAGACAAAAACACAGCCACTGGGGATGTCTTTGTGGTAAGTTTGCTTGTGCTTGCGCTGTTTGTGATTCCTGGCCGAAAAGAATGTGGTTGTTACGGACCTAAGATTCGTAGCTATTGTATACAGAAAAGAAACAAAAGCTGCTTAAGTGAGTTGGTGTCAAGAAGTTTTATTACATCCTGTTTCTACTGGCTTTTGATTAACCAAAAATTGAAAAAAGGTTGTTGGCATTGAGCACCCAACATATGGCAAACACTGTAAGAAATAATCAGTTTCCTTGCTCCAAGGCAGTTGAGTTTCATCTTGGAAACAGCAGAGATTAATCTTACATAAATGTTTTATTCTGCTTTTGTATAACAACAGTGGTCCAGTGAAGGTGTAATTAGTGTTAACTGTGGTTTGTTACCTTAACCCTGGTTTAAAATCCCAAACATATATTGAAACCATGATTTAGCTTCCCATACATTCCCCAATGAAATCTGTTTGTCCCCTTGCAAAAAGAGAGACTGGAAACGCCAAGAAGCTGCCTGTTGGCACAGATACCACACTTAACCATGGTTAAGGCAAACTGATTTGCAAACCACTCAAAAGTATTTTCTCATATCCTGGTTTGTAGCCAGTTGTAACCATGGTTTGGTGTTTAGAATCCATGATGAATTAAGGCTAAGATACACAAACCAGGGTTAAGCATTTTGTGACCATGGGTCCAATGACTGCCTTTCACAGAAAACAAAAGCCCTGGTAATAGCAAACAAGACAGAACAAAGTCATTTTAGTCTGAAAAGCAACTCTCAGTACTTTAGATTATCTTATGTTACCAAATCTTTAAAAAACTCTTGTAAAAAGTTGCATGGTTGCAGGGGTGTGTACTGTCCATAGTATCTTCAAAAGTACTGTGAATGAGAAATATCTTGAATGATGCCATCGTTAAATTTGAGACTTTTGAGGTTTGGATTTGAAAGTCAACAACAGGTTTGAAACAAATCCACCAAAGTAAAATTGTCTATAAGAATGCTTGCACACAAATATTTATGTATTACTTTTGTATTTTCCTTTTCTTCCATCATGGAATGTGTGTTTATTGGGCTGCCATTCAAACAGTGATCAGACCCAAGTCCTCTATGGAGCTTTTTTTCTGAGTGGTTGCCTGGAGGCCATTTCTGATTTGCTCCAAGTGGATTGATTAGAGAGCCCCGTGCATATGGCCATTCACCCATCTGCACTATAATGGCAAGAGATAATTGGGCTTGATATCTGCGACTAGGGATGACTATATGAAATAATATGAAACATTATGAAATAATATGACTGTACGAAATAATCCCAGGCAAATTAGTTTATCTCAAGTTTGTTCAACCCCATGTTTGCATAATGAGGATAAAAATGAGCTTTATACGACGCTGAGGACTGATGAGATGAAAGTGGCAAAGCACTTTGTGTGTTATGTTCCTATATTAAGAATGCCCCATAATTGTGACAGTCAGGTGTCCAGACAAGATTTTCTAAGTGAGCCCCCACCTGCTGGAATTGAGGAGGTTGGCCACAAAGAGGGAACGCCTGCTTATGGAACTCCAGCGGAGTTTCCCCTTGCCTTACCAGGCCAAAACATTCCTTTCCACCCAGGCTGTTAAAAGATTTTTAAACAAATCAGTGATCTTTGTTTGCTGTTGTTTTTACTGCTTCCTGTATGCGAGGGGCTTCATTTGAATCTCCTTTTCTGGTACCTGATGCTTTACAGTCATGCTTTGGATCCAGTGCTAGCTTTTTTCCTGTAATGATCTGGCTGAGTTGTAAATTCAAACTTGTTGCCATTTGAGGCCCCCTCTACAGATCACCCAGCACTCTACAGGGATCTCTTGCGGACAAACAGAGTGCACTGGATCGCTGAAGAACCACCCGCAGAGCTGGTTCGGGACAAGATGATGGAGTGCAATTTCCGCTTCCAACACCAGATGGCACTAGGTGATGAGGCTTGGTTAATTTCACAAATCTTGAAATTATGTGAAGGCAAAGGATTTTTTGTGTAATAGATATGTTTTTATGGTAGTAGTACTGGCTGTTTGTAAAAGTGAAGGAGAGAAAATATTAATGCACAAAAGATTTGTCAGATGAGATAACAGCACCTCAGCAGTATCTCAGTGTGATGTACTGGTTAAGGGCAGCAGACCCTAATCTAGAGAACCAGGTTTGATTTCCCACTCCTACCCATGAAGCCTGCTGGGTGACCTTGGGCTAGTCACAGTTCTCTGAGCATTCTCAGCCCCACCAACCTCACAAGGTGCCTGTTGTGGGAGGTGTGGGAGGGAAGGCTTTGAGACTCTAGAGAAAAGTGGGGTATAAAAACCAATTATTATTATTCTTCTGTCTAATTTTGATGGAAATATTTTTAAACCATTTGTCAACTTCTATGTTACTTAATATTTTTAGAGCCCTGCACATTAACTCTAAATCAGGACGGGTCTGTGTGGATGACATCGGCCAAGCCAATAAGGGCTCTTACGCCAGGACAGGTATGTATGGGAATGATTGGGGTGTGCCTCTTCTGTGATCTGCTTATAGTAGTTGTGTTCCTATGAACTTTAAAGCAAAGTCCACTTCAAAACCACTGGGTCTTTTCTCCTAGCTTAGGATTTTGGGCTGATCTGTTCAACAGGTTGGGTGCAAAGAGTCTGGAGCAGGTAGAACCTTGCCAGAACATATTTGAATCTCCCAGATTAGTTTTATCTGAACTTGTTTTTTTATCATAATTTTGATTTGGCAATTAAATATTTAGGATAAATAGGAAAACCTCAGCATGTTGCATTGGTGAACTTTAAACTTGAGACTAAATTTAGCTTTTTGATCCTAGGAAGCTTTCCCTGGCTGATAGCAACTCCCTCTGTGTGACCTGTAGATCTTTGCTGAGTTGAGTAGGATTTACTCTCAAGTAAATCTGCAGGATGATGCAAGAGAGGTCATGGTTCAGTGGCAGAGCACATGGTTTGCAGGTTCAACTTCTGACTTTCTCCAGGTTCTTGAGCAGTGATGCCATGAAAGATCCTGGCTGGAGATCTTGGGCAGCTGCTGTCAATCTGGGCCAAGGGTTGGCTCTTTGTGAGCTGTTTTGACAACTTGTTTGTATAAGAAGGTATACATTTGAGGCTAAATAAAGACTCTACAATTGCAGCCTTTTCTAGACTTCTGATTCCTGCCTCCTCTTGTGGAAGCAAAAGGAGGAATTCTGTTATAAAAAATACACAACCTCTTTCATAACTAAGAGGCAAATGCTCAGTATACTAGCTAAACTGCTGTTTTGTTTCAGCCTTGAGGTAGTATTTACCCATTTATTTGTGTGAGTCCAACTGAAATTATGAGATTTATGTGTAAATAGCCAGGCTCAGGATTAGAGTCACTGGAAACAAGTTTCCCTTTGAAAGCATCTGCTTTTCAGCAGAGTCTCATCAGCTGCAAAAACATTTTCCTGGGAGTCAGCCCCATTGAATAAAATCACAGATCCTCCACCACAGCTAATTTTTTTTTTTTTGCATTTATCTCGAGTGATGTCTGAGCCTCCATCCCCTTGAAAATGTAAGTTGCACTTGGAGTGTGGCACATTTTTACTGAATGATTTGCAGGACAAAGTGAGGGTGGTATGGTGGAGAGGACTGCTGTGCTGATAAATCAAGAAATGGTTGTGCGCCTCTAGTTTGTTTTATGCACATGAATGGGCTTGCCAAAACAGGCAAACTGGGCAGGTTCCCCGGAGACAGGGCTGGCATCAGCATACCCAGTGCGGCAACTGCTGAGGCCGAGGTCTTCCAGTAGTGCTCCCTCCTCTTCCCTGCTGCCCACCGGCTTGTTGTGAGCCCTCCCCCACCCACACTCCCGTCTGCACACGCTGCACAGTCCTGTCGGGGGAGGGCTATGCCGGGGGTGGAAAGCAGCAATACTCCCAGCAGCAGGGCTCCTAGCTGCACGCTGCCCATCGCAGGCAGGGAGGGTAGTGCAAGCACTGGGAGGGCTGGAAAGGGAGCAAGGGGGTGGAAAAAGGAATCGGGTGTGCTGCTGTGGAGGAGTATGCTGCAGCCACACCTAACCTAGTAGGTAGTCCAGAGTTGCGGGGGGGGGGGGGCTGAGAGAATTCCAAAAGGTGCCTACAGAAATGAAGACTGAAATCTAGACTTAGTAGTTTATTTATTTGATTGGGAAAACTTCTGTGCTGCCTGGGCACAACCAGTTCCAGGTTTTGGTGGACCTTAGTAAGAGTGCCCTGGGCTCCCCTCCTCTACCTACCGCTGTGGCCCCACTCCCACCTGCCTGCCCACCTTCTCTGTCCTTGTCCTCTCTGCCTGCTGAAAGGCTGGTTGCTGTTTGTCTTCCAGTTTGCTGTTTTCTACAAGGGAGACGAATGCCTCGGCAGTGGGAAGATTCTGCGATTGGGTCCATCGCTGTGTACGTTGCAGCAGGGCAAGAACAGGGAAAAGTCTGCAAGGAGCGCGCCAGCGGAGGACGTCAAAGTAGAGCCAGCCACCTGATGGCAGGCTTAAAATCCAGTTTGGATGGCATGGATTTTTCTCATGGAGCGTATGCCTGGACATTGGTTCTGTGGTCAGCTGTGATTAAAGATCATGGTTTTAAATATACATTTATATATAATTTAAAATGTGCATAAATTATATCAGTAAGCAACACAGAAGATATATTTTCCTATCTTTTAAACTAGTGGACGTGGTACGCCTCCTCAGCTGTAATCCTTTGGTGTTATAAAAACTGGATTTATGAGTATAAAATCTAAAAGAAAAATGAATTTCTTCTAAAAATACTGCCTGATACAGAGAACGACTTCGAGTCACGCGAGGAGCTTTCTCTAGTTTTGTAGGAGTTTTGACTACAAAAAAATAACAACCCAGCTGATTCCCCTTGTTGCATGTCAAATTCTTGAAATGCTCTTCTCTCAAAAACAGTTTGTTGCTCCCCTCCCCCACATCGATGTAAGGAGGTCTCCTTTACGAGCTGCCCAAGTCTTGCCTTCTTGGGCTTACAGGCCTACACTGTCAAAGTTCTTTGGAGCTTGCCACGAGTGTGTGGAACGTCTTGGATGTATTCAGTGGGTCTCCTCCCACTTTTGTCCCTCTGAACATTAGCCTCCTCCCTTTCCACACCCCATGCCGCAAGCTTCTCTTTAAACTCTGGGGAATGTTCTGATATGAATAGAAGAGGGAGGATGTGGTTCACAAATTGGAGGGGCGAGAGGGAGGAAGTGAGGCAGGGTGGGTGTGGCTCTCAGGGAGGCTGCTGTGTTTGGCCGTGTTTTCAGCCCTTCCCCCATTCACTGGTTTCATAATATCCCATAGACTGTAGAATGGCCAAATGTCCCTTTATGTGTCCCCTTCAGCAGTGAATCTCTCCAACCATGAAAGACTTCCTTTTCCTTTTTTTTTTTTTTTTTTTTGTAGTTGTGCAGTGCTTTATCTGGATAAGACAAAATGTGATCACTGAATTGTTTGCATTATGTGAGCCTGATGTTTCCTGCAACCGTGCTTTAAAATGTAAAGAACTTTAATGAAAAGCCAGAATCTTTCGAGAACCTCTGGGAAAGGCCCACGTTAATGTACAGCTCCTGTTTATGTGACCCACACATATAAAATGGGCAGAGGAGGCTCTGAGCAATGTATGAACATCAAGTCAGAACAAGCTGTTCTTATATGAAGACCACCTAAGTTGATTTTACAGGTGTGTGTGTGTTTTTTTCATAGCAAGTGGTTTCAACAGAAGCAAAACTATGTGACCATCTTTACTGTAAGAAGCATCTGTTGTGAGCACAAAGCTCTATCAGCGCAAGACTTCAATAAAGCCTCTATCCCCCCCGCGCCTTTCCCAGTTCAGGAGAGATTAGAAAATCTCTGTCAGTTACAATGTTCCTGAATTTTGAATGGCCTAAGTTAATATGTAACAGTGGCCTGGTTTACACAGTATTTTCCCGTAAAGGAATCACACCTGGCTCGAGAGCAGGAACATCACAGTTTGGGAGCAGGTTCTCTCCCTTGCTTCTTAGCAAACCTGGAGGCAGGGCACATATTTATTTGAATGCAATACATGGCTGACCTTGAGAGTTCAAAACCAGTAGAAAGGATCCTGGAAAAGATGCCTCTCAGGTGATCTCATGGCAATGAAAGAGCAGTGGAAACCTGACACGTAAGTAATCTGCCCAAGGCTACCTAATGAAAGCAAGTTCCAGTGTTGCTAAAAATGACACCAGTAACATGGGAATTTCCTTTACTGCAACGACTGATCTTACATCTACGTTCCCACACTGAAAGCAGAGAATGCAAAAAAGGTTGCTCACTTGCTCTTGCACACTTTTTAACACCTGAGGTGATGGACCACTCACCCTTCATGGAGGAGATTTTTGAGCCCATCTACTGTGCTTCCAGATAGGCTGGAGCACCCAGCCATGGTGAATTTGCCCTGCCTTGTCAGAATTCCAGTGCAACCCAGGTAGCCTGGTTGATGCAAGAGTCAACTAGCTGACAAAGGGTCATCTGACCCAAAAATACTGGTGTCAAAGAGCCTGTCCATTGATTAATTGATTGTCCAGGGGGTCATGTACTGTCACATTCAGGGTCTTGCAGGCAGCCATGGTGGAGGTCAAAAAACCCTTAGTGCTGAATCCACCTACAATGGAAGCCACCCTGTTGGCCTCTGTGGGAGACTGTTTCATTCTGCTCCCTTCTCTGAAGCTGAGTTTTATTTTCAAGCTGTGCAGGAGCTGTCCCTGTCTTCAGTAACTTCTAGATTTTACTGAGGTCTCTCGCTTATGTATTAATGCTTTAAAGCTTCCAGTACAGTTTCAGGGTATTATCTTGCTTACAGAAGAATGCTTGTGAAGATACTTCTGATGTGGAGGCTCAATGGGAGGACAGCTGTGCTTATGTTAAGGCAAAGCACAATGTGTTCTAGGAAGCCTTCGGCATTAACTATTATCTGTCTTTGCAAATGTTAGTGTAAGGCTTAAGGAGGGAGGGTGCATTGGTGTGTTTTAGCATTACTGGATGGTAGCCAAAATTACAGCCACCCATGGTCATGGATTATAAATGGGAATATTTTAATCAGAGCTATAAGAAAGAGAACTAATTTCAGTGGGGTGGGTCAGTGGTCCCAGCCTTTGAGGTGGGATATAAATTGAAATCACAGTGAAGGGACTACATAGGTTCTCAACCATCCATTCACTGCTGCCCATCAAGTAAACATTGAATTCCCCCCAAGCCCAAGTTAAATGTGAAAATGTTAAAAACAACAATCCAGCCAAGACAACTTTATATGTTTATTTACGATACATGCCGACAAGGGCTAAACAGGTTCTCAAAAACATGTCAGCTTTTATTGACTCTTATTGGCCTTTCTGGAAGCTCATCACATAGACTTAAGCTGATTCAGACCTGAACTGCAAATTCTGAATTCTCATGCGTGTGCTGGCTCAGTGGTACTCAGTGGCTTGCAAGCCACATGTGGGTCTTTGATATGCCACCTGCGGCTCTGCTGAGCACCATTCTCCTATGTGGCACTCATCCTGTCTCAGGAAAGCGGTAAAGCCATTGCCCAGTAGGGCTTCCATTCGGTAGGTGGTTCCCACCTCAAAACAGTCGCCCCTGAAAGGACTGGAGGATGGATAAATTGTGAGCCTCCCTGAGGTCTGGACCTTGTATCATGGATAGAAGGGCTGATTCTTTTCAACAATCCCCCACCGTTCTCTGCAGCCTGTATGGTCGCATCCTATAAGTTTGCAACAGAAGATCTATTTTACTATGCCTTGAAGACTTTTGATAGCATGCGAAACAACAGTGGAGCCAAACAATACTGAGGGATGTGGTTTACAAGGGCAGTGCACGCGAACAAAAATGCAAATGATTGATGGCATAGTCCCATCTCGTGCCCTTCCTCCAACAAGTTTTGGGTGATGTATGGGGTTCCCCACCATCCTGACAACAACTCTGTGAGGTAGGTTTGATTGAGAGGGCGACTGGCTCAGAGTTATCCAGCAAGCTTCATGGCATGGTTGCCGAACAGTCAGGATTTCCATGTTGCTTCTTGTTATCCACTAAGCTGGCCTCTCTAGTGTAGTTGAGTGGCCCTTTTTATGCCCTACTTTATGCTTTGGCAGTTCTTGGACTAAGTTCATGGGGAACCTTTGGCCACTTCTGCTTTCTTGAGAAATTATTATCTGCCTGGTTTAGCTCCAAGAGTCCAAGCTGCTCTTCTGGGAATATCTATATATCTAATAGTACACCCCCCATCTGCGGATATCCATGGATTGGGGCCACACTGACACTAAACAGATTCAGAACAAAAACAAACCAGGTTTGCAGAATATAAATCTTTTTAAAAAAATCATAGAATAGAATCATAGAGTTGGAAGGGACCACCAGGGCCATCAAGTCCCACCCCCTGCACAATGCAGGAAATTCACAACTATCTCCCCCCCCTCCAAACACCCCTAGTGACCAGAAGATGGCCAAGATGCCCTCCCTCTCATCATCTGCCTAAGGTCACACTGGCCGGTTTAAATTCCTCCCAAAATAAAAGATCAACGTATGTGCAAGCACAGAGAACGTACTTACCATCCTTCTGCAGAACTGGCAGTGAGGGTGTCTAGGAACCACTCCATGCCTGACCGTGGTGGTGGCTGAGTCTAGGAGCTGCTCCAGACCCAATAAGGGTATCCAGAAGCCACTCTAGGCCCCAAACATTTCCCAGGCACAACAGCTGCTGTAGCCGGGCCCAGAGGCAGCTGCTGAGGCCTGGAGCTGTGCCGGATTCAGTGACAGTGGGGGAAGGATGGGATTCCCCCCACTGCAAGTCTTGTGGGGCCCCCCAACAGCAAGAGAAAATCAAGGTAAATGGGTGGGAGAAAGAGAGAGTGGATATTGACAAGAAGGAGAGGAAGGGATTGTCAGAGAAAGGAGGGGGAGAAATAGATTGATAGAGAAAGGAAAGATTGACAGAGAAGGGGGGCAAAAGAGAGAGTGGGTAAATTGACAGAAGGGGAGGGGGATAAATAGGGGAGTAGATTAACAGAAGGGGAGAGGCGAGAAAGGAGGAAGATTGTTAGAGAAGGGGAGAGAGGGTTTGAACCTAAGGGGATGGAATGACCTTCCCTGCAAGTTTCTTGCGGGTCCTCCATATTTTCCCTGCTCTATGTGCAAGAAATCAAAACCTGTATATTGCATCCATGTTTGATAGGATTGTTGAATTGGGGGAGAGGGTTATTCTTTTAGGTTTAAATTTGCTCTTGATTACACATTTTCCCCCTCCCCAGTTGTAGGCAATTCATCTGAATTAACAAAAAATATTTAGACAGGTTCAGACAAATTAGTGCAAAGACTTTTCTTAATGCTATTCTATTTCAAAGCCCCTACTGGTGTTAATTCTTTACTGTGTCTCACTTTCGTACTGATCTAGAGCCAGAACTGATCTCAAGCTCTCACTCACAGCAATATCCTGGAGAAGATGGTGATCTTCTCATGCACTGGAGCCTACAAATATATATATTTCAACAATTCCATTTTCATAATTATGACAAACAACTCCCCACTATGTGTTGTATTTCTGCAAAACAGCATATCTTTAAGTTTTTTTTAAAAAGGTATAGGGTTTTGTTAACATTTGCAAAAGCAATCTTTGTCATATATTTCTGAAATTGTAGGCAGTACTGGCTGAAATTCATCTGGATTCTAACAGCAGAGAATGGATGACGAAATTGTCCAAACTGTTTTTGTTTAACTTATTATTGATTGAACTCCCAAGATACAATGATCACTATAATTATGAACCTTAATCTGGCTTCTTAATGTTGGTCGTTTTATGACTAGCAAATTTTTCAGGTTCATGTTTTGAGACTGGAGTCCTTGCTGAATTAAGTGGGTGGCAAAAATCCTATTGGATCATTCCCCAGGTTATTCTTTCTGGAGCAATTAAAGGTAATTTTCTTTGCCAGTTTATTACATTGCTTTCTAATTAACCAATTAAAGCAAATGTTGATACATGTGTGTAGTTTGATAGCATGTTGATACATGTGTGTAGTTTGACAATAATTAACAGAATGCCGTTAATAGGAAGTTGTTGATGCCCCTGCTGCTTATTAAGACTGGGAAAACCCTGCATTCTATGACTCCTGGGTGCCCAGAAGGCAGATTGCTGAAGAATTCAGAATACTCTTTCAGCCCAGTTTTTCTGCCACTGGGCTGGTTTGTGCACAGAATGCAAACAAAAAAGTAAATATTACGTGAGAGTTAAGGAGAAAGCTTGTAATTGGCTGACCCAGTCTTAGAATATCAACCAAGGTACTCATCCTAACCACAGCAGAAAATCCCATAGAAATAAAAGGGACAGTATTAGAATTGGATGGTAAAATCTATTCCATGATGATACAGTGGCATCAACAGTGCCAGATTTTAAGTACTTTCAAGCTGGCTTATATCACTCATGCTTCTTATCATGCTCCAACTTGG
Organism: Euleptes europaea; assembly: GCF_029931775.1. NCBI lineage: Eukaryota > Metazoa > Chordata > Lepidosauria > Squamata > Sphaerodactylidae > Euleptes > Euleptes europaea. The sequence continues at coordinate 49,175,789 of NC_079314.1, forward strand.
CTCCAGATAACGATTATATGCCAGAGATTGCAATCTGTGCTTTACCACATGATTACTGATGCTACTGATTGCACACATGTTTTTCCCAATGCAATTAACATAATATGTGGATTCACTTTTAAGATCAGCATGATGGTAACTTCTCTAGTAAATTCAACTAAATGAAACAGGACTGTGTCTGGGTCAGACAAACACCTGGGGAGGGAATTATCTTCTACTAGCAATATTTAAAACAAGTTCTTTCAGAATATAGTCAGAGCAATCTAGGTCTAAAAATCAGCTGGTGAAACAGTGGAAACAAACTTTCTCCCCATGCATCCCTCTTGCCTGGGTGTTAAAGAATATTCTTTTCCTTGAGAGTGAGAAAGTTAGCATTCCAGATCATGACAATCACTGCCATCATACATTCTGCTTTCTAAACAGACCATCTAGGAAAGGTTTCTTACCAGGGTGAATGCCAACATACAGGAGACCCCTATGCAAATGTCTGCAGCCGGGATGATTTTTCTGCTCTACCATTTCCATTATCAATTTTGTCTGCAGCTTACACAACCCACTCACTGCATTTTAATTCTTGTCTGAGAAAGAGGGAATGGGATGCTGTAGAATACTTGTCACTCACCAGGGCACAAGGGTTGTATCACGAAGCACTCATTGGGAACCAAATGGCAACATAACATTTTGATCCTGCTGGAAAGGGAGGAACAGAATGCCCTCCCCCCATGTTTATAATCGGCCACCTCCTTGGCTTTTGACCATGTCCACTAAGGGCTGGCCAGAAAGAGGAGAGAAGAGCCATGGGACAAGCTCAGTGTCACTTGAGCAGATGGCTTCTCCAAGTCTAGGATGAGCTTTCTGTCAGAGAAGGTGCCAATAAGAGCTAAGTGCTTGGCTGCTTAGCAACTCTTCATCGCTTATTCTAAGAAACTGAGATCTACTCTGCACAGAGCTGGAGGATTTAAGCAAGGGCCGCTGGGGTTGCCAAACTCTATACTGATGTGTGTGCAGCCAATGTCAGAGGAAACGGTTCTTTTAACTTGAGTTTAACTTTGGTTTACATGCAAAAAAATTCAAATTGATATTCTATATCAAATGTGCTGCAGAATCCTCATTAATAAAAGAAACAGAACTAGTCTTTTGAACAGGGGATGTAATAGAAGGGATACCCAGGGGTCTGTGTGTGGGGGTGGAGAATGAGATATGTCACTAGTACCATCTTTTTAAAACAATTTTTAAAATTTTTAAAATACCTCAAACAGAATATATATATCCACAGATATGCGTCTATATATAAAAGGTTTCCAAGCATCTAAAAACATCCATGCACAATTGTCTAAATGCCATATGTGCAATTGTTGATAACATTTGTAAAGTCCATTTGGATTACTGGAGGTAGGCAATTATAACTGCAGTGTTATAATACAAGTCTTTTAGCAACAATAAGGACATGAGAGGTCCATTTTCATTGACCATCAGTTAGTCTCTAGGAAGAAGAAGAAGAGTTGGTTTTTATATGCCTACTTTCTCTACCACTTAAGGGAGACTCAAACCGGCTTACAATCAGCTTCCCTTCCCCTCCCCATAACAGACACCGTGAGGTAGGTGAAGCTGAGAGGGAGTGACTTGCCCAAGGTCACCCAGCTGGCTTCATGTGTAGGAGTGGGGAAACAAATCATGTTCACCAAATTAGCCTCCGCCACTCATGTGGAGGAGTGGGGAATCAAACTTGGTTCTCCAGATAAGAGTCTACCACTCCAAACCACCGCTCTTTTCCACTACACCACGCTGGTTTTCTTTTAGTAAAAAGGGAAAGAAAAATAGTTTAAAAGTTCATGATCATCCTCAAAAACCAATGAATATTCTAATACAAAACTGATATGAGCAATTACTTCCTCAAAAAAAAAAAAAAAAAAGACTGAATAACTGGACAGGCCTAAAGCATAAGTTTAAGAGACGTGTCTTGTAATTTACAGTGCCAGCAACTAGGCCTTTACTTTTCTGTGTTAAGTGCTGACAAGTTGTTTCTGACCCAAGGTGACCCTATTTATTTACACACAAACATCAAAATACAACACATCACGTCCTCCAAAATGTCCTATTGTTAACAGCCTTGCTCAGGTCTTGCAAACTGAGGTCCGTGGCTTCCTTTATAGCGTCAATCCATCTCATGTAGGATCTTCCTCTTCTCCTGCTGCCTTCAATTTTTCCTGTCGGCAGCTCCGCCTCCAGAATGCCCTGGGAACACCTCCCAGGATGCCAACACGAGGACTTGTAATGTTGTTAACATTATCAATCGTTTCAAAACTGCTTTAAATTTCTCATTCTGCCAGGAGCCAGACACAATTGTTAAAATTAAATACCAATGTTAATGTTCCTCCAGATTTGAGGGCTCAGGCTCCCTTAATAATGTTGTAGTGAACTTGGGGGAAACCTCCCCCTCCCACACACACATCTCTGCCATGGCCGGCCATGCCTCCTAGCATTCCACCAAGCTGGAATACAGGTGGAAAGGCATGACAAAGATTGCTTAGCTGAGCTGATCCACATGCCACATCCCCCCCTCTCACCACACTAGTCAAAAAAAGACACTCACTAAAGGCAGGGAGCCCTACTTGAGAAATATTGTTTATCCCAAGCATCATCTCTTTATGGAAATAATGGTCAAAGCAGAAATACAAATTCAAAACCTTAATTTATTGTTAAGTTCTCCTCTCCTCTGTGCTTCAATTCCAGTGTTTTGCACATTAATAAATACACATTTGTTAAAAAAAATCCTCCAATGTCTATTCTGCCATACACTTTTCAAAAAATTGCAAAAAAATAGGTTCTTTTTCTCCTTCTGTGGTTAGCACAGCTGACGCTCTTGCAGTAACAGTTCTGATCAAAAACTACATCTTACTGGGGCAAAATATACACACAAATGTAAAACAGTTGCAACAGCATCATGCACACAACTGAGTGTGCTAGGTAGATAATTACACATTCAAAAACATTTTTACATCAAAATTCACACAGCACGAAAGCAAAATTTTTTAAAGAGCCTGACTCTTTCTCTCTCTCATCTAAAAGGCTTTCTGGTAAAAAAAAAAAAAACTTTTAAAATGTTAAAAATATTTGATTTTGTTAAAAAGATCAATTACATTACATTTTCATTTTTAAAATGTTTACAATGATATCTGCATGTAATTTATTAATGTGGAGTCCGTTGGTTGGATTGTGCTCAAAGATAAACACATTTAAGTTCCACTAACTTTGAAGACAGTGATTTAAGTACAAATGTAACATTGTAATGGAAATAAGTGTGACTTAAAACAGTGTTATTTGGCTGAAGCCTGGTTTGCTATTAAAAATAATGAATCAGTTACAAGAATATGTGACTTCTGAGATTCAATATAAATATGATGTAATACTGTATTTATTATTGTACAAATTATGAATTGTTAGACTGAACAAACCCACGTGATCTTCCATATACTGCAATTGCATCGGTCACTGCTTTCGAGAAATTTGGGGCTCTTAAGTCTTCAGGATGGTGGTCTTGCTTAACAATCACTGGGTGTGTATAGAGAGAACCAAACAACTCCCCCCGTTAATTTTACAATTTCTTCCTCAACAAATGCAAATTCTGTAGTGCAAAAAAGGCACTGCATGACCAGAGGTTTCAGATTATACTCCTGAGTGTAATACAAAGGCTTTATTGTATTTAATTCCCAACAAATATGTATTAATGGTTACATCAAGCAAAAAGTATGCCTGTGTGATCTGTAATTACATGAATTAGTTGAAATGTGATTTGTATCAGAGATTTACACTGGCCCTTTTTCTTGGTTATTTAAATCATGACTGGAAGCAGCTTAATTTAAAATCAGGCAACTCTACTTGAGAACATTTTTCAAACCCGTGCAGTCTAAGAGAGGAAGCTTACTGTTAGTTTTTACTTCATTTGCTGTAGCAAAACTCCTGAATCACATTTGGTCTGAACCTGCTTATTCTCAGAGCCAAACTACACATTATGGCAGCCACGGGTTCAACTCACAGCTGCGACTCCATTTTAGAGGAAAGTTAAGCCATGTAAAAATTGTTGTGAGGGCCCTAATCAGGTGCATGCTGCAGCAGCACCAGGCGACCTTGTTTCTTGCCCAGGCTTTTTCAAGTGCTGAAACAGCCCCCCACAGATGGACCCATGGCTGTATAACGTGTTGTTTGGCACTCACACTCAGACACCAGAAAGAAGAGACAATAGTTCTGTCATTTCAACTAATACTACACACCAAGTATATGCTGTTTAACCTACCCTGGAAAGGACTGATACCAAACAGTGTTTCACAAGCAATAAAACATGATCCGTAGGGAATTTCGCTTGGACGTAGCTCCAAAACAGAAGAGAATCAATGGGCCAGAGTTGGCTGTTATTATGCCAACGTACTGAACTTTAGTGAAGGTCCTCCAAAATGATCTTTAGGAACTTGCTTGAATCATTCTAGTTTGTGAATACATGAAGCTGCCTTGCCTTCTACTGAATCAGACCCTTGGTCTATCAAAGTCAGTATTGTCTACTCAGACCAGCAGCAGCTCTCCAGGGTCTCGGGCAGAGGTCTTTCACATCACCTACTTGCCTAGTCCCTTCAACTGGAGATGCCGAGGAATGAAGCTGGGACCTTCTGCATGCCAAGCAGATGCTCTGCCACTGAGTCACGGCCCCTTCCCTAATTTGTAAGTCCTGTGAAAACTCATCTTTTGGTGGAGAGGGCTCTAGATAAAGATTCCTGTTTATTTTTGTTGCATTGAGCTGATATGGCTACCATTCTTGAAGTATTTCCACAGAGGGGTGTTGAAGTTCCTCACAAAAATTGTGATGTTGCAAAGGAATTGTTAGTAGCTAGGCTTTGGGGTGGGAGGAGGGATTATGTAGCCCACTTCCAACCACTGACAAGAAAAAGTATGAGGATTTGAGAGGAGGGTGTCCTATTCCCACCTATTTCAATACAACCAGTGGGATCAAATCACTCTCTGGAGGTGAAAAGTATTGAGTTAGAGGGGCTTTTTCAAAAGCAGACATTATTAATGCAGCATTTTTATCAGTGTTCAAAATAATGGCTTGGGTCCCACAGATCTGCTCCACTCATAGTGGTTCCTTTCTGTGGTGCCTTTCCCTGATGGAAAAAATTAAATCTCAGCAATCCACAGACTAATAATATAAGGTAGGCCAGAAACATTATCCTCATATTGCAGATTTTATGTGTGGGGGGCAAAGGCACAAATCTAAAAGGATAATGGCGCCCAATGAGCTTATAGCTAGGAAAAATCCTAGCTTACGTTTTGCTGAATTTATGCTATTCATATGTGCCTTAGCATAACTTCATACCAAAGGGGCTTGCATAGGTGAAATACCCAATGGACTAGGCCCAGAAGCTGAAGGACTCATAGTCAAACCAAAAGGCATCCTCTGCAGAAGTAAATATTTACATTTCCCAAGCCTACTTTATAAACAGCTCAGAAAGAGAAGGCTAATAGACATTGCCAGTTATTTGGTTCAAACTTTTGTGTTTGCCTTGAAAGAGAAAGATTTCATTTAATTGAAAACTCTCTGTGAATGGCTGCTAAACCATTGAGGAATTTAACTGAAGCATAGACTTTTTTTTACTCTGCTTTGCAAGAAAAAAAGAGAAAGAAAGAAAGAAAGAAAGAAAGAAAGAAAGAAAGAAAGAAAGAAAGAAAGAAAGAAAGAAAGAAGCTGAATGCCCACTGAAAATAATTGTGTTGGTTGGCAGGAAAGATGGAAGTGAAAACTAGTGGCAACCAGCATCCATAGTTACACAAGTTTTACTTTGAAAATTAAATGCCAGTGTAAAATAATTAATTATAATAAGAATAATTTCAAAATCCAGGTAGACAGGATGAGAACTCCATAGCACAAAGAAAACATTTTTATGCAGATCAAGAATGGAAAAGGCCTGATTTGTCTTAGAAATCACCCACAGATTTTTGTTTGGCTGTTTGGGCTGAGGCTAAAAACATTAAAATATCCTTCAGATATTTCACACAATTTCAGAACATATCTGCTTATGAATGTCGATGCCTAAAGTCACTCAGTAGGCTCTTCTAAAACGACTTCCTAAGCAGAGTGACTTCAATGAACTTAGAAGGGTATCTCTCTCCTTAAGATAACCAAGTAAGTGATGTACAGGGCTAAGTTTCATGCAGATATTGATTATGCCTTTTGTTTCTTCTCATTCTCCCATATGCCAAGTTCAAGTACATTTGTGCTATTCCTTTTTTAATATAAAAAATATCAAAGCTCTTTCACAATTGCTCTCTTGCTATCAAATTTTTAAAAACCGGTATGTGAAATGTACAAAACAAAAGCCTTTCTTTTTTTAGAATCACCATACAAAATATATAAAATTATCTACAGCTATATATATATATATTTACATATATTTATATCAAAATGATGGTATTTTAAGACAAAACGTCCACCACAAGTTGGTGCTGAAGCTGGCAAAGGAATTAAAAGGGCACTTGGTGTGACGACTCCTTTCTCCTGAGTTCAGCGATCCCGGTGTCATCCGAACGAAACCCCGACCTATCTTTTGGATGGGTTTGCTGACGGGACGCCAAGAACAAGTCACTCATTAGTATGGACTGGCCTACTCCGCAGCCCTTGCAGCACTGCTATGGCTCTGTCCACTTTTCCAGACAGGAATCTTGTCCTGTAGTGTGTCCTCCTCATTGTCCCTGCATGTTTTGGCACAATTTACGCAGGCAGGCAGGCAGGCACTTGAGTGTGCTGTAAGTCAATCTATCACGCTCCTCCCAGTTAAACTGGGAGCATTGCAAGTATGCCATGATGAGAAACTTGCCCCAGATGCGACATCCTTGGCATCCTCATGACACAGCAAAGAAAATATGCCAAAATTGAGAGGTCCCAAGCAAGCGGCGTCTCAGCGGAGGAGTTCCAAGGTGCAACGGCTGTCACAATTTCCTGATGATTCAAATTGAAGTTTCATTACTGCCTCTGTTCGTGAGAAGAAGTAACCATGCAACTGAGGGTTAGAGGCCGAAAATTCTAAGCAAAACTGTCTTGGTCATTTTAGTACATGATCATGCAGGGGAACAGCCATGCTTTTACAGGTGAAGTTTCCTACAAAAAGGCTCATCTTTGTTGCAGTGTAAAGGTCAGTAAAGTGCTGAAAAGTACTGGTGGACCATGAACGGGATTGACATTCAAGTACCGAAATGGTCATTAAGTATTTGGCTAGAATAGGGGAAGGATTTTGGTTCCAACCCAGTTAAAGTTAGTTGTTGACTAAGTGCTAAGGATAGCAGTTGGCCTTAACTGAGCTATTACTGATTTCCTCCATTAGGCTCAACTAGATGACATGGTGGATACCAGCGAATGGCTCTTCAGATGTTTTTAATTGTCTTTCAAAGTAGTCCTGGATGGGTTTTAAACTGGATTAGGGTTGTGGCAGGGATTATTTTAACCTCCCCACCACATCTATATGCAACTGAATCCTTACTTATGACTAACTTCAGCTGCACAGGAGCCGTGAGGAGCTTTCACATTATATTTGGAATGTAATTCAAACATTTTGTTGAAGACCCTCCCTCCTCCCCACAAAAGCACAGATAAATTATTCTTGGCTAATTTTCTAATTGTGGGCTGCACCAACATGGATGGGATAAACTGCCCTTCTACAGCCCTTTCCTGTTTGTCACATCTGAGCAAAAGCAAAGAGTGGGCAAGAATCTTGCCTGGCCTCTCTCCGGCATGGCCACCTTCACTTTCTCAAACAGCTGAGTCACAGCACAGCTGTTAAAGAAGAAAAAAGTCCTGTTAAAAGATCTTAAAAGGGTGGTGGTGGGGGTGCTGCATCTTATCGCTGACATTTTGAAAGAGGTGCTAAGTTCCACCCCCTCCATAGATTGGCTGTGGCAGAGGCTTCACACAGAGGCTCTTCCTGCACCCCCTGCACTATTTCCCCTTTAATTTAGAGCAAAGGTGGTTTTTTCTTTGCTCTGTATTAAAGAGGAAAGTCCCAGGCACCCCGTGAGTCAAACTTATATAGAGCGCAATGCCTTTTGGAAGCTCCCCAGAAAAGCAGGGGAAAGTTGTGTTCCATCCAGGGAAAAATTCATGTGTGGAAACAGTCCTGGTCACTATCTTAAAAACAAACAAAGCCTACCTGTAGGTTACAATCAGGGACAGTCAGCTATCCTTATGTTTGGGATGACTGGCTCAAGCTAGATTTAGTCCCCATGGATTTTTAAAATAAAAATGAACCAGGATCCTGGGTGGAAGCCAACCTCTGCCTCCTCAATGACCACTCTTCTACCTCCTGACACTCTTCCCTGTCAGCATTTGTACCTTACATACTTCTCTCCCTCAATTTGGAATTTTTCCAGTAATGCTGCAAGTGGGGCAGGCCTAACACTTGCACAGGTTAACTGCAACAAAGTGAGGTCAGTGCTGCAGCAATGAAGTGGCACTAAGGTACTTTCGAGCTGCAGTTACTTATAGAGAGGATTAAAAGTGCTAAGTCCGCACAAACTAGGGAAGAACAGCAAACATGAGAAACTGGGGAGGGGTAGCCAGCAGGCACTCACTCAGAATCAGAGGTATCTGCCGTTACTGTCCCAACATGGACACTCATGGCCAATCCATTGATTTGCTCAGGAGGCTGGTCTCGTCTTGGGTTTTTGATTGTGACCCCGGAATCTGACGTGCAGCGGACTCCGTTGTTTGTCCCAATGGAAGTTGTTTTGGACGAGAGAGTGGTTTGATTATAATCTGACAGTTTTTCCCGTAGCCGATTCTTCATGTTTTTGTCTACTAATGGAGGAGGGTAGGTGACTTTATTTTTCAGTATGCCTAAGGTGGGGGGGAAAGGAAGCAATGAGATTTTTTTTTTAAGTGGCCAAACCCATATTTATTAACAAGGCTATTCTTCATGCCTTTTTAGTAAAGTTCAGCTTTGTAATTTCTGTAGTTCTCAGAAGATGGCTGATACTCACCAGGATGTTATTCCACCTACAGGATGAAGCAGTCTAAACGTGAACAATGTTAGGACCCAAGTCTGATCCTTCTCCACTTTTGGATACAAATTATAGTAATGAGGTTCGAAGGATAAAAACAAAGCTGAGCAAGTCACCCACACTCTGAAGAATCCAACAAAGTCCTTCTGCTAAGTGCTTTGAGGACTACTGAGACACCAGGCAAAAGCAAACTTGCCCTTGCCAGTGAGTTTACACACAACAGGGAGCTGCAGCCATCACAGCTCCTTTCATGGACAAGTCCAGCTCCACGTTTCCCAGGGGTGGAATGTTGGGGGGAGGCTGGCAGTCGAAGACAGAGAGAAGCAGGAGAGCAGGTCAATCTGAAAAGGAGGATTCTGCGACTGTGAAGGAAGCAGCCTGTGTTATAGCTGACTTCTGAGAACTTTGTAATTTGGGCCTGCAGGAGTGATCTGGGATTATACATTCAAGTATTAGGAACAATGTATTGTTGTGTTTGAGTCATCCCTGCTGTTGAAGTTGTAAATAAAAACTAACTCCATTTTCTCTTTTTACTCCCTGTTGATTGGATGACTAGTGTTTCAGGGAAAATATCACAGATACGCCAACCTTAATGGCCGTGGGTGGTTAATTTAATTAAATACACAGTAACAGCAAATAAGGGGGAAAAGTATCAGGTTCTCTGACTCTAAACGTCCTGTGGAATAACTGGGTGAGGAATGGATAATAAAGGGAACTGGGCTGCTCTGTCTGGAGATGACTCTGGGAAAGAGGAGAGGGGGGAGTCAATGTTTATTAAAGGGAGATGAGATGGGTGGTGAATTGTGAGTGCCCTGACCTGCTGTTGTACCTAAATCTGTGTGAGGAATGATTCGTGGTGGAGGCAGAGTGGTTCACACTCCCTACCATACTTCTATATGGAAAGTGCACTTCCAGTCTGTTTCTACATCCACATCCACTCACACACACACACGCACACACACCATTTTTAGGTGTACATCTAAAGCAGATCTTGCATGAAGGGGTCCCAAACCACAATCTCCCAAGAGCTTAATTTGGTGACTTTTCCCTTTTTTATTGTAATGCAACTTCTTGTTACCTTTCCTTTGTTCTGGCTGGAGGTTGTTCTTCTGGGCTAGTGGCTTGTTCTCCTTCTGCTGCCCTTCATTCTCTTGGTCATGCAGGACCTCACTGCTGTGGTTTACTTGGTTTTCCCGATGGAGCTCCACATTAACTTTGGTCTCCACCTTGAGCTTCTGCTTAGCACTTGGGTCCTCGCCATCGCTGGCTGTGATGCCTTCTGAAGGCCAATAGGGCTTCACGTGGTTGGGAACAGAATCAACTGCAGAGCACACACAAAAAAAGCAAACCAAAGGAAAAAAAGACCTCAGTTGGGAAACTTTCAGAGAGCCTTCGACAGCTTCTTGTACTCTCAGCAGCATTTTCTGGAAACCATTTTTGACAGAAACAAAACTAATCCAACTGTCTTCAGTCATTCATTAATAAACTTTTCATACAGTGCAAACATTTCTTACATCAGTCAGGGTAAACCAAAATGGGTTATGCATAATCTCAGTCTTAGGATCAAGGAGGCCCCTGCCTTCTATCTCGGCTTCTCCAGCTACCTGGAAACCTGCATTCCACAAAGGCCGAGTGCTTTGGGGAAGAACGAGGCATCCTTTGCTCACTGCTGTACCTACCATGTATAAGCACCCCCCCCCCAAATGTGTGTGTGTTAAGTGCTTTCAAGCTGCTTCTGACTTATGGCGACCCTGTAAATTAATGACCTCCAAAATGTCCTATTGTTAACAGCCTTGCTCCGATCATGCAAACTGAGGACTGTGGCTTCCTCGATTGAGTCAATCCATCTCATGTTGGGTTGTTCTCTTTTCCTGCTGCCTACAACTTTCCCTAACATTACTGTCCTTTCTGGCGACTCTTGTCTTCTCATAACATGAAGGAAGTATGATAGCCTTGGTTTAGTCATTTTAGCTTCTAGGGAGAGTTCAGGCTTGATTTAATCGAGAAACTACTGATTTTTTCTTTCTGGCATTCAATGGTATCCATAAAACTCTCCACCACCACCTCATTTCAAAAGAATCAACTTTCTTCTTGTCAGCTTTTTTCATTGTCCAACTTTCACACCCACCCATAGTAATGAGGAATACTATGGTATGAATGATCTTGATCTTGGTCATCAGTGACACGTCCTGACACTTAAGGATCTTTTTCTAGTTCCTTCATGGCTGCCCTGCCCAGTCTCAATCTCCTTCTGATTTCTTGGTTGCAGTCTCCCTTTCGGTTGATGGAGCCAAGGAACAGAAAGTCTTTAACAATTGTAATGACTTCATTTTCAACCTTAAAGTTGAGTAATTCAGTTATTACTGTTGTCTTCTTGATGTTCAGCTGTAATCCTGCTGTGGTATTTCTGCTTTAACCTTCATCAGTAGTCATTTCAAGTCTTCCTGTTTTCTGCCAGTAATGTGGTGTCATCTGCATATCTCAAATTGTTAATGTTCCTTCTATCAATTTTCACTCCACCTTCATCGAAATCTAGTCCAGTTTTTCTTATGATGTGCTCTATGTACAGACTGAACAGACAGGGAACTAAACACATCCTTGTCTGACCCCCCCTCCAAAAAAACACCCTCCAGTATTCTTACTTCTCAAGCAACACAATTAGGAATTTCAGCACTGACAATGCACTCACTGAAAAATTAAACTCTTGTTTGTGTGCTAGGAGCAGCAAATAATTCCCAAGGATGAAATCCTAATTGTACATTATACTTAAAAAGTAAAAGGTTTGATGAATTAAGAAGCTATCCTTTATCTCCTGTTATATGTAAATTTGAATATTGTACGATATGTTACATTGATACATCAAAGGATTTCTGTATACTCAAGGGAGTGGGGGGGGATGTCTGCAAATTTTCCCCTCCCGTAGCAGACCTCCAACCCTCCCATGCTATTCCTGGGTGTCCTTTGACCCAGGAAGCAGCATTATGGGGGACATTTTGGGCTGCAGTTGGGAGGGGGGGGAGACAGGAAAGATGCACTGCGTGGATGGTAATCCCTTCCATCCACAAAAACCTTTTTGGGCAAATGGTGGCCAAACGGTGCATTTTGCTTTTGTTGTCCTGTTCACACACACGTGGTTTTACAAACTGAGAACCTGAACCAAAAAATAGGGAGCTGTCTAGGACCAGGCTTTGACCAACTTAACTGTGTGGGACTTTAAACATGTCTTCTAAGAGGAAGACCGTGATATTCTCTGAAGCACATCACATTGACACTCTTGGTTATTTTTGAATCCATGCACACAGGCTGTTACACTTTTACCTTTGGGGGTGCTATGCAGGGGACCCCGCTCATTGTTCTTTCCAGAGTTCCATTTCTTCTCTGTTTCAATAACATCATCTTCACTGTCAGATGAGTGGGAGGAGGCATATGAGCTGCTGTGTTCATCAAGTGACAACTCGCTGTCAGAATCGGAATCATGATCTGTGTACGTAAAGAGAGCTTTACTAATGGGCAACCTGAATGAACAGTGAGGACTAAAATCAAGAGGCACTTTTGACTTCCAGATGCTAATATTCCCTATATGCAACAAGAGAGTCATGTAAGACTGCTATGAAGAATTCTCAGTATAAGAATTCTCTATCTTGCGCTTTGGTTCATAATCTCAGTGTCTCAGTATGCATATATGGACTTTATGATTTGGGAGCCCATATTTACACAGACCCAATTTGCATGATTCTTTCCCCTCCAAAAAATGGAAGGGAGAAGATCATGTGAATCAGGTCTATGGTACATGTACTGTCCTCTCAACACACTGGAGGGCCTTGTCCAACAAATTGTGTGCTGGAGGGCCTTGTCCAACAAATTGGATCCTGCAGAGTAGCCTTATATACACAGTTTTTGCAGCTTCACTGCTCTGAAAACTGACTTGCAGTCACATCCCAAGTTAGCCCTGATGTAAAATTGAAGTCCAGACGTTTCTTCCTGACTTATTCAATGGTATGTGAGAATCACATGAACAGCCATATTCTTTTTTATGGGCTTAAGGGTGCTAAAACTGAGCAGACCATGAAAGAAACATTTATGTATATATTAAAATGTGGCTGGAGGGGAGCAAAGACTGCTTGTTGTAGATAATTACCTGAACTCTACAATAATCTTTGGAGGTCCTTCTTTGTGTACCCCCACCTTCTGAGATTTGGTGGGTGGCACCCCGGGAGAGGGCCCTCTCAGTAGTGGCACCAAAACTCTGAAACTCTCTCCCCAGGGAGATTTCTCTGTTCCTTTCTGTTGCCAGTGGGTGAAAACTCATGTTTGTTTGTTTGCCATTCCCTCAGTGATCCCTCCTTCCTGCCCAATGTTATTAATTGTTTTTATGTTTGGTATGTATTTTAGCTCTGGTTTTAACTGTTCTAATGATAGGTTTTTTTGGGGGGGTTGATATTTAAAATGTGATTTTGTTGTGTTTGTTTTAATATGTTAGCCACCTTGGTGGCCCTTGTGAGGGCAGAAAGGCGGGATATAGATTTTGTAAAATAAACAAACAAACAATTAATTCTTATCCGAAATCCTTCTTACCATTGGATTTTGAGGGCTTTCTGTGGAAGATGGAAGAATCGCCATCTGCATGACCAGCCCTTGCTTGGCTTGATGAGACGCTGAGCTTCTGGGCAGCTTCGTCTCTAAAGATAAAGAGTTTCCTAGTCAGTATATTGACAGGCGAACTAACACCAGTAGCATACCTGAATTTCTAGTACACTCTATCAAACGCAATATTCTGCCTGTAGTGTTAGTGCAGCCAGTGTCGTAATCATCCGATTTTCTTCAAATGGGCTAATTCAATTCCATGACAATGACAAACAAGCAAAGGTATCAGTACACAAAACCAATCTGGAGAGCTGTGAGGCAAGGATAACTTAAGCAAAACTTGATGCAGAAATTGCGATGATTTTTTTTTTGTCATTAGAAAAAGCAACATAAAGCGAAAAGGAAAGGCCAGAAAGCCATGCACCACCACCAGATTACCTGAGGATATAAGCAAGGTAGCTATTGTGACTCTTGGCTGACCTGACGGTGCTTTCTAGGGAGACTGTGGATTCCCCAAGAGTGGTGCGATACATATTTGGCTCCTCTATATATGTATCATTACAGTTCAGGGACCGCTAAGAGGAGGGAAAAAACATAATGACAAATGTTAACCCATAAACCAGCCTTTTTCTTTTAGGAATTACCCCAACAGGAAATCTAGAAATACAATCAGATTACAGCTAAGATTTACGCACAGCATACAACTAAACTTTAGTGATACCATTTCCAACCATGTAGTGTGTGTGAGTTTGTGTATGGGAAAGGAATACATGATTTAATACTCCACTGTAAAAAACAACAACACAACCCCCCTCTAAAAACCTGCTTTCTTTCTCTCTCCCCCCCTCCTTCCTCTGGGTATTGAGTTGATGTGTGTGTGTGTGTGTGTGTGTGTGTGTGGAGATGACAGAAGTTGTTGGAATGCTCTGTTTATACTGTGATGCTGCAAACATAATTAAATAGTAACAAAAAGGAAGGCTTCTGTATCAAGCAGACCTTCTAGTATGATCATTGCTTTTAACAATCAAACATATTACAAACAAGAAAACATTATAGTGTTCTTTTAAAAGGAGCAACCCCTGAAAGCAACCAGCTGCTTTTATTTCTTCACTTTCGCAGGCCAAATGCACAAATGCATACTGTTAAAAAGGAATTAGAAAAATTATGGGATATACAACTTACAATTAACACCCCAACTACATTTGTAAAAACTCTCCAGTCCCAAAAGCGAAATGCTAAGAACACAAAGGCCTCAAAAGCTTGTTATTTTGCATGCTAAAGCCAAGATGTATTTCTGAACCATGGCAAAGATACCAGATACAATTTGGCATGAGCAAATGTGTCAGAATGCATCATGATTAGAAGAAAGTGGAAGGAAACTCCTTTGCAATATGATTTCTTACAGTTAATAATGTGGCTCTTGTCGTTGTAGAATCATCTGGAAGTGGCTTCTTTCCAGTGAAAGTATTCTTCAAATGTTTCCTGACTTCCTTATTGAAGATACAGTGGAAGAAAAAGATGAACAGCCCCTAGATTTTTTTGAGATGGGACCAGGAAGTGAAGGGGGGAAGAGAAAACATATGACACATTACAGTCTCATCCCTTCTTAATGAAAAAATAAAATCTGGGTTTTCTGCCAAATCATCTCTTTGATGATCTTGCAAGGTGGCTTTGTTGAATATGATTAAAATAGGCATGACCAAATTGCATGTAACTCTTTCCAGTCCCACTATTCTCCTAGACTGCCTAGAGATCATTGACAAATTGGCACAGGCTGAGCCTGGGTGCCTTGCACTGACTATGATGAGAGCTACACTCCCTTAAGGGGCAGATAATAAGAACAGAAGGAAGAGATGGTATACACAAATCTGTTGTCAGGGACTGGGGAGAAGGGAAGAGATGCTTACCAAGCTCTACTAAAAGAAAACCAAAGTATGGTATTAACATGGTTTTAATGTATTTTATTATGCTCTGGCTTTTCAATAAAGTATTATCACGGTGATTTACAGAACCCCCCCCCCCACACACAAAATAACAGAATGCATGGGAATAATTCCCAGATGAAATGCCACCAGTCCCCTTTTGATTGGATTCTGTGACTGAAGGAACTATATTTCAAGACAAATTCAACAGGCAGATCCTGAACATCAGCACGTAGGCTAGTAGTAAATCGCCATTTCAGTGCAATAGTATGTCATACATTACAAATTTTTCAAGCAATTCAAACAATTGCCAAAAGATAAATCTTCAGTCAAAA
This sequence comes from Euleptes europaea, assembly GCF_029931775.1. Taxonomy (NCBI): domain Eukaryota; kingdom Metazoa; phylum Chordata; class Lepidosauria; order Squamata; family Sphaerodactylidae; genus Euleptes; species Euleptes europaea. Next base: position 49,191,669 of record NC_079314.1, read on the forward strand.
GATAAATCTTCAAAGGTTCACAGTCTAATCTCTTACTAGAAAATATAAACTGCAACTGAAAAGTCTATTAGAACACAGTCCAACTGCTGTAGTAGTCAAAACAAGTACAGCTAAATATGTAGAAAGAAGCCTGTGGCCCAATCTGGCACTGTGGACATTGCAACAGGAGATAAATGATACGCCTTTAAGACAGAATTTTCTAACTTACCTGTAAACAGCTGAAGATGGCAAAGAGGTAGTGGAATGTCATGACATCGCTGTTTACTGCCATCAGCCCCAGCAACCAGGTGGCACTTATCAAGAGAAGCAGGAGGAAAGCTGTACGTAGTACAGAGCTAGATAAAACCACACAATCATTTTTAGTGGTCCATTTTATATTGCAGTCCCTTGCACATGCTCTCCCATTCTCAACCCACCCTGCATTCTAAAAGAACAGACATCTATACTGATAGTAAAAAATACAAAACTAAATGCTAGCTTTCTGTCATACCATTGCCATATCACCTTTGCAAAAGGTGAGAGAGAGAGAGGGAGGGAGGGAGGAAGAGAGAGATAACAGCCCTAGGGAATGTAACAATATGCTTTCTTTGCCTTTCTATTCCTTCCCCTTTTCTTTATCACTAGAAATCACCAATATTTGCATCCTAGCATACAGTTAGTGAATTATAAGATACTCCATTGTATAGGATCACTCACTGCTTCTCCACCACTGAGTAAAATGTGAAGACTAGCCTTTAATTTGCTCAAAGACAGTGAGACAAATTTCTAGGCTTGACAAGAAAACAGTGTTAATTATGTCTTAAGGTTTTCTCTGCTTGCTTATGTCCCAGAGGAACTATGCTGTTAAAGGAAGTGTAATAGTCAAGTCTAGCTAGAGGGTACTTCTTATACCATCTCTCAGTGCGTAAATCACCATAGCAATACTATAAATAAAAATGAGTTGTAGTGGGGATCACATAGGATAAAGGTGTAAGAAATTACAAAATTAGGGACTGACACTCAACTAGATTAAGGGAGCAAACCTAAGCAGCTTTATCCAGAAGTAAGTTCCAAGTAAGACTTAAAGTAAATCCATGGGCTTGCTCCCTGGAAAGTGTTCTTAAGACTGCAGTCTAATAATGCAGTCCTAAACAGAGTTACACCCTTCTAGGCCCAGTGACGCCTATGCATCTCCAGTTATAGGACCAGGCAGTAAGTGAGGTGAAAAGTTCTGTACCTGAGACCCTGGAGAGGTGCTACTGGTCTGAGTAGACAATACTGACCTTGATGGACCAATGGTCATACTCAGTATAAGGCAACTTCATGTGTGTTCAACAATCAAAGTTTTCTTTAACAGGAGGAAAACTGTGACACGGGTGAAGTTCCACTTGGAAGACATGATCTCCCTGCATGATCACTGCTCAGAAGTATTTCCTTTCAGCTACAAACTTACATGACTCCAGTTTTCTCCAGTGAACGCTGCCTTCGTCTGCATGATGCTTTCACTGCCAGTATGAAGATTACGATGTTGATCTTGAAGGGAAAAAAATAAATATGGCTCAAAATGCTATTTGAGATTTGATTTTCTTCTATGAATTTACCAAACTGCCCTCAATTCTGCAAAGCTAAGAACTCCTCCCTCAACATTATACCTTGCTTTCATAATTCAAGGCACTTTGAATCAGCTACAAGCTGTGTTGAGGTCCTGTCCCTGTAGTAAAACAGGCTTTCTAAAGCAACCCTAAGGATCAAGCTTAGTCAACAGGCTGAATCAAAAAAGAAAAGAAAACCTTGTACTTACACAAGCCAGCTGTCACTGGGAATGCTGCTTTTCAAGATTTTGACCACTGACCAGTTTAAAAAGAAACCCTACATTTTTAGCTAGCAGTGATAAAGACATCACTAAAAGCTTTCTTCATTTGCAGCAATGGCAGCCATCACATAATTTCATACTACTAAGATTTCTTACAGATTTAGGATTAATTATCAATGGTAACAGGTATATTTGGTTTATATTAGGAGAAGCATACAAAATGTGAACATGGAGATTGTCGAAGGCTCAGACTGCATGACAGATATAATTTCAGTTCTGCAAACGCTACACGGTGTCACCTTTGCAATACTTACAACCACAACAATCGCAATGGGCCCTGCGAAGCTCCAGATGAGGGTATCATGGACAGAGAGCCAGCAGAAATCTGGGTTCCCATAGCCCTTTGGATCCAGACCCACTGCAAGGCCTATAGTGCAACACAAAAGAGGGAAAAATTCTCTGATGTGTGGAATCCACAAACAACATTCAAGATTCATATTCAGAATCACTTCATAGAGTACTGAATAGCTATTATGTAAAAGAAGAAGAACTGGTTTTTATACCGTTTTCTCTACAGTAAAGAGTCTCCAAGTGGATTACAATTATAAGGAGGGTGCCTCCCCCCTCCCCCCACAACAGGCACCTTTTGAGGTAGGTGGAGATGAGAGAACATAAGAAAAGCCATGCTGGATCAGAACAAGACCCATCAAGTCCAGCAGTCTTTTCACACAGTGGCCTCTAGGAAGCCCACAAGACGACAGTGGCAGCAGCATCCTGCCTGTGTTCCACAGCACATAATATAATAGGCATGCACCTCTGATACTAGAGAGAATAGGTACTGCATCATGACTAGTATTCATTTTGACTAGTAGCCATGGATATCCTTATTCTCCATGAACATGTCCACTCCCCTCTTAAAGCCTTCTGAGAGAATTGTGTCTAGACACCCAGCAGGCTTCATGTGGAGGAGTGGGGAATCAAACCTGGTTCTCCAGATTCCCTTTAACCACTATACCACACTGGCTAATATGGCTTTTCCTTTCTCTTGAGTAGCTACCACCCAGAAATAACTAACCATCAGGTACTGTGGGAAAGTCTATTAAAATGTAGTAATATAATTTGCAGAAACAGACTGTTTTCCAAGACTGAATACCTGTTTGTGGAGTTTGCATCAAACTATGGCCAAACATCTGATTCTAATATGAGCTGGCAGAAAATGAACTTTTTTCAGTTTCGACATTTTACCTTGTTAACATTTTACTAAATTAAAATGGGACTCTTTTTTTGCCTTTAGGCATGAAGTTCACCTACTATAAAATTCAACAGGAATGAGATATCCTGCCCCAAAGGATTTTCACCCTGCCCTTTTGGCCTTTTGATGCTCTTAATCTTTCCTTTCCATACAAAAGCCCTTCAAATCTTTACATTCTCTTTGAGGTTTCCCTCAATGCCATAGACCCTTGTTGGAGAATCTATGGCATGCGTGCCGCAGCCGAAACACTGAGCCCTCTCTGTGGGCACGCGCAGACCCGTCACATCTGCCAAGGGCTGTGCCGTGTTGCCGTGGAGAGGGTGCTCAGGGCGGTGCTCCTTCTCCCCAAGCCCATGCTCTCCAAGTCTGCGCTGGCGCCCTCCCTCTCCTTGCACCGGGGCAAGCCCCTCCCTCTCTCTCAGCTGAGCTGTGGCTGCAGCTCAGCTGTTTGTCGGGGGGCCGCCCCTCTTCAGTTTGTCTGGGGCCCTGCCCATCTAATAAAGCATTTAGAAAATTCTACAACATTTGCAGACAATCCTACAAGCCATCAGGAAATCTACAAGGAATTTTTTAGCATTGTAGGAGCTGCAAAGGTGAACTTTAGTAACAGATTTTTACAGTTCCGTAAGATGGAGACAACTCTGTGTTTTCTTACTTCTCCAGATAAAGCCAAATTTGAAGAACTTGATCTTTCCTGCCTACACTGGTTAGATTTAGAAAATCTGGAAAGGGAGCTAATAGAATTTCAAGAAAGCTCTATCTGGAAAAATAAATTCTATGACCTGAGTGAAACACTTGAGAAGATAGAAGGGATGACACAGGACAGCACACTTAGTTCTGAAAATGAAATCCTTAAAGTGTGGAATTCTCTGCCAAATAATTTTATGTCAACGAAAGAACTTGGGATTGCTTTCCTTACTTTGTTTGGATCATCTTATGCTTGTGAGCAGCTGTTTTAAGCTTTGAATTATATCAAATCTAACACCAGAAACAGGCTAACAGATGACCTGAGTGCTGCATGTGTTGCTCTCAAACTTACAAAGTATGAACCAAGGGTAGACAAATTATCAGCATGCACACAACAGCAAAAATCACATTAATTGTTCAAAAAAATTGACGATGTTCTCAAAGATGTCACAAAAATGGTGAATTACATCATGGCTCGTGCTCTGAATTGTCGACAGTTTCAAGCACTTCTTGAGGAGGTTCAGGCACAGTATAATTGTTTACTTATGTACAATAATGTCTGGTGGCTGAGCAGAGGACGAGTCCTGGAGAGATGCATGCCAAATGCAAACTTTTACCTTTCAATAAAAAGTTGTTTGTATCATTAAAAGCTCTGTTATTGTGTTTTTCTTTTAACGCAAAATATGTGAATGTATGAGTTGTTTTTTCTAAACTAAAACCTCAGTATTCAGGTTAAATTGCCATATTGGCACTTGGCGATAAATAAGTGGGTTTTGGGTTGCAGTTTGGGCACTCGGTCTCTAAAAGGTTCGCCATCACTGCCATAGACCCCTTCCTTTCTTTGACATTAAGCCTCTGCTACTCTGGTTTCCCTCTCAGGTCTCTATTAGGTCTTGGTTTCTCACCCCACTGTTTGCTCTGTCTCATTTCCTACAACCATTTCCACACAGATTCTCAGCAATCATTCTGTCTTTCCTCCTTTCCCAGTCTCTGCAACCTTCTCTCCCAATTTTGTGGTGGTACCCACTAACTGTCCTCAAAATTCTCAATGTGCCCACAGGCTCAACAAGGGTTGGCAATCCCTGCATGATGCAGTTTATAGATTTCTCAGGATTGTGTAAAGCCTGCTTCAAAATGTTACAAAAAGGTTGATTCTGGTGGGATTCCCTGCACGGGGCAACCATTTTAGGGGGTAATGTTTGAAAGAGGTGAAGAGCATGTTTATTTGTAAACTACTTTTTGCTAGATAATAAGGCTAAGATTCTTAATTAAATACAAAATAAATTTGTCTGAAAAACACAGCATACCTCCAAGAGCCAAAATTGGCCTGTGCCAATCTTTATCTGATGCTTTCTGACACAAGGATGTCCTTCGAATGCATAGTAATCTAAAGGTATGGCACAAGGCTACCCAACCTTTGTTATAACGTGAAGTGCTGCTCAATATGGTTAATATCTCATCTGATGTGTTAAACCATCATTAGCCGCACCAACAACACCAAAAAGGGAATGTTCGACTGAGCTCAACAGAAATTCCAATGTGGTAGAAATCTGGGTTGACATTCTGAAAGGTTTCGCTTGTGTGAATATTTCTCACATGAACTAATCCCCACATATTCCAACTGGTGAATCTGAATGACTTGTAATAGTTCCTATCTACAATGGGTTGAAAACTGAAGCTGAGCTATTGACTAATAAGAATAAATACACCAAAGATAACTTGGTAAATGTGCAATGATCTGGACAATTTCCCTGACAGATTCTGCATTAGGGACCTCACTAGCGTTTTAAAAATCTGAAGTTTGTAATGTATATCTCCAGCCTTATCTATCATTCCAGGTTTCAGTGACAATACCTTGCCCTCCTGGGGTAGTTAAAGTTTCCACTTAACACTGAGAAACCCAAAGGGCCCCTGAATCTAGATTAAAGACCTCCCTAAAGAAAAAGAAGATGCTAAGGAACACAGCAATTTTTGTTTTTTTGGTACAGTGTATTCATTTCTGAGAATAAGGAACACAATGTCAGTAAGGGGATTGCAGACACCTTACCTACTATTTCTGACTTTTAGCTATCTGTCACACTGAAGGCATTTTCAGATAAACAAACTGGTGGGAAATTAAGTTTTTCTGCATCAAGACTCCTCAGATACAGCCTCACTAATTCATACACACATTATAACTGTAGAAACGGGATCTCAAAAATATTGCAGGGGAAAGCAATATAGACTAGAGGAAGATAGGAAAATTTCACATACTGACTATGAATGTTCGGACATTTTCTCCCTATTTACCTACACTTGCCTGATAATTATGAATAGAAAAATGTAATGTTACAACCAGTTTCAAAGTCTGTATCAACTTGTGCTACCACGAGACCTTTTCTAACATGAAATAATAAGGGCGATTTATTTCTCAGTGACCTACGTTTTACAGTTTTTCCACCCGATTTTCAGGTGTGGTATGTCCTGATGGACCACTGGAAGCCACAATTATTGTCCAAGGAACATCCATTGCTACATCCACACATAGTTGGATACTGCACCGCAACAATCATTTGCTACTGAATTCTGCTATATGAATAAGCCAATCCATTTGAATTTTTTTGAGTTTTTATTTCAATAAACCTTTATTGTGTCATATATTCTAATTTATATAAAGAAAGGGTTATTTTGGTGGATCCCCCAACCATTCTAAAGTGTGGGAAAGAAAGACAACAAGAGACACTTCATAAGTCTCAGGAGTGATCGGGGTGGTTGATGAGGGGAAAAAAATAAAAACAAAAGGAGATCCATCATAACACCAACACTGCAATAATATTCAGTGTGGTGTGAATGCAGCAGCACATGTTGATTCCTGGAAGGTCCCAATCATACCAAACTCTTATTATCATGTATGCTAGTTCATTTTTTTAAACGCCTCTTCTTGCAACATGATTTAAGCCTGTGCATTCATAGAAATGTTGTCTTGAGCCAACAAATACTCTGTTACCCAAACTACTCAAGCACAGACAAAATCCTTTTCATTCACAGGGTAAATAAAGAAGGGTATGCATTCTACCAGCTGAGACGCAGCGATCAACTGGAACAGTAATTTAAACCTTAACTTCTGACTGGACCAAAACAGGAAGGAGAAGTGTGACAATGCTAAAAGCTAATCAATATATTTAGGATGTTTGTGGGACCAGAAAAAAGCCTCCTCATAGTTTGGCATACCAATCTTTGTCAGAAATTGCTGACAAAGCAATTCAATGAAACCTGCAACCTGGAAACAAAGTATCAAATCAAATTATATGTACCTGAGAAGCACCAGCACACAGCCACCGCAGAACTGTGCCGGCGCCTGAAGGTGGCACAGCGGCACTGGGGGCGTATCTCTGAGATAACCGGCATAACGGTCAGTCTGCTCCCCTTGCCCATTTGCCCCCTTATGATTGCACTGTAATTTACTTACTTCATTTATACAACATTATTCTCCTCAATGGGGGCTCAAAGTGGCTTACAACATTTTCCCCTTCTCCATTTTACCCTGTCATATGCAATTGCAAATAGTTTATCCTCACAACAACCCAGAGTGGGGATTCAAACCTGGATCTCCTAGATCCTCGTCTGATACCACAACTACACCTCGCTGGCTCTCACGATGACACTTAAATCTTCAGAAGAGAGGGCATCGATTTCCACCATTTCCCTCCTCTCCTGCTTTGCCCCAGTGCTGTTCCTGAGGATCAGCTCACTCCCAGGAACAAATATTTGTTGGACTCAGTAGACTGCAGTAGAGAGATGAAATGGCGAAGTCCTGCTCTGCAAAATGCATGGATGGTTGGATATACCCCAATATTTCTGCAGTGCATGTGAAACTTGAAATATATTTATTTCTTTATCTGTCTCTCTGCTTGGAAGACACATCATATGAAGTAATTATAATAAAGCAAACTAAATTATTCCTGAGGAATGTGTAAAACTCTTGTTTCAACCTGAATATATATGCACTTTTATTTATATAGCAATTACTTTAGTTAAGGCAAGGTGTATTCAGTAGAAGTTCTGTCTGCCATGGCTTAATGTGCCTTGAATCGATGATAACATCTAAATATATTTTTATAAGGATAACCCTTAAAATGAGATGATTACTAGAATTAGGCTTAGAAAGAAATTACAGGGCAAGTCCTGCTTCAACGAGAACGCTCCATCTTCAGGGGACTGAACGCCTGCCAGTAGCACTGGGGATCTCTAGCAGAGAACATCTAGCACTCTCATCAGTCTGCAACTCCTGGGATTCTTCAGGTCATAACAATCTGGCATTTATTTATTTTACAAAAATTATATTCCACCTTTCTGCTCACACAAGAGCCACCAAAGTGGCAAACAAATTTCAGCATACATTTTTAAATAATTGCTTTTTAAAACCATCCAAAAAGAACAACACATCATTAAAACAAGAACAAAAATATAGACTAAGACATAAAAACAACAATTAAAACATGGGGCAGGAAGGAGGGATCTTCTGTAGCACAGAAACGCCTCCAGTCTTATTCGCTTATATCCTTTCGTTGATGCCTACTCATCTTTACCTGTTATAATGGCAGGAATCCCCCAGCCCATGACATAGTAGAATCTCATGTGTCCAAAATTGATGTTCCTCACTTCAGTCAGCATGCGGTAGATGTGAAGTTGTTCGACGAACATCCAAGCAAAGGTGCTCATGTAGAAGTAGTGCAAAAGAATGGCAATCACAGTGCATACAAACTGGGGGAAAGGAAAGGATCCTAGTCAGTTAGAGCTGCCTCTGCCCAACCAAAAAACTTTCTACCACTACAACTGCATCTTGGATAGATGCTAAGCAAAAAACCCCAGTAAAAGCAGTGTTCAAGGAGCTACTTTAGAAATGCGTAAGGCCCTGCGTAAGCACAAAGCCACAACCTCCCCCAGCAACTGCTATTCAGAGACATCTTGCACTTGGCATGCTGCAATACGCAGCTGCATTCAAAGTAGCAGGTCATAAGTTATGAAGGAACCACTCAGCCTGAAGAAGAAAAGGTCCATGCCAGTGACCCTTAGCAGTAGACCAAACATGGGCTGGACTACTGCCACCATGCTATTGGACTATTGGGAAAACATGAATTGATTGGGACTTAGGGCAGGGGTCGGCAAACTCATTAGTCAAAAGAGCCAAATATCAACAGTACAACGCTTGAGATTTCTTTTGAGAGCCAAATTTCTTAAACTTAAACTATATAGGTAAGTATACTGTTTATTAACTTAATAAACTTTAATTAAAGTTTTAAGTCTTAATTAAACTATAGGTACACTGAATAAAACTTGATATCATACTTAATAGTGATCTTATTTATTGATAAAAATTAAATTGTAAGTCCTTGCCATTTCCCCCTCCCCCTCCGGAGTCCTCGTCTGGAGGCCTGGTCTACCGCCATAGAAGCCAATTGGTAGACCTGGCCTCTGAAGGGGGACTTTTTCCCCTCCTCGGAGTCCAGGTCTACCGCCAAGAAAGCCAGTGGGTAGACATGGCCTCCCAATGGGACTCAGCCGGAGGCCACGTCTACCAAAGGAAGCCCGCCCCGCACAACAGCTGATAGGCGGGGGGGCAGGAACCGATGAGCCGCCCGCCCAGCAATCATGCGGCTAGAGGGTAGGGGAGGCTTTAGCCTCCCAACCATTGAGGGCAAGGGAAAGGGGGACCCGGCCATTCTCCATGGCGGGGGGGGGGAGACAGCACGCCCGCTCGCCCTCTTTCTCTCTCTCTCTCTCTCTCTCAGGCGCGCCGGCTCCGCAGCCCTGCTGCTGGTGCGATCGGGCGCAAGAGCAGGGGCTCCGAACCAAGTTCGGAGAGCCGCACCAAAGAGCGCATGCGGCTCGGGAGCCACAGTTTGCAGACCCCTGACTTAGGGCACTTTCACACATGCCAACTATTGCATTTTCAATCCACTTTCAATGCACTGTGCAGCTGGTTTTTACTGTGTGGAACAGCAAAACCCATTTGCAAATGATTGTTAAAGGGCATTGAAAGTGGATTGAAAGCACATTATTTGGCATGTGTGAAAGCACCAGTTTCTTGGACTAATGAAGGAGTTGGGGAGGAACTGAACCTCCCCCAGAAACCATACAGGCCTCCCTTAATCTTTTGGATCTAAATTTTGGGTTGCTCTAATTTGTTTCAGTAAACCCTTAAAAAAGTTATTACTTCTCTACTGCAACACTCCTCTTTTTCTTCTTTTGTCAAGGCTTCTAAAATAGCCTCATAGAGGCCATAACGATGAAAACTACTTAATTTCAGGTATGCAACAAAGAAAACAAATCATTTTTGCCTATCAGTCATCCACGGATGACCAAAACCTCTCCCTTCCATGTGACAGTTTACAAAACCTATAAAAGCCAAAATTGTATGTCAAGCCACTCCACTTTGTCTGCACTTCCACATTCTTTGACTTTTCATGCTTATCAGTGTGTGACTCCAGTAGGAAGGTTTAATAGCTGCTTGGGAAAACATGCACACCGTTGACAGGCCTCCGTGCACTTGTTTCAGAGAGAGGCCCTTTTCAATACAATATGATGCTGATGAAAGGACTCTGTAAAATGCTTCCAAGTAAAAGACTGGGAAGTAGACTTCTGTTGAATGATAGATCCACTGTGAAGAAAGTGGGGGGGGGGGATGCTGTGGTTGCCCGCTAACATAAAAAGGTAAAGGTCCCCTGTGCAAGCACCGGGTCATTCCTGACCCATGGGGCGACGCTTTCTAGGCAGACTTTGTTTGCGGGGTGGTTTGCCAGTGCCTTCCCCAGTCATCTTCCCTTTACCCCCAGCAAACTGGGTACTCATTTTACCGACCTTAGAAGGATGGAAGGCAGAGTCAACCTTGAGCCGGCTACCTGAAACCAACTTCTGTTGGGATCGAACTCAGGTCGTGAGCAGAGCTTGGACTGCAGTACTGCAGCTTACCACTCTGCGCCACGGGGCTCTTCCCCTAACATAAACTCTTTTATGAAAATCCTAGCAAATGCAAAAAGGAATCTCATAAAACCTACACAGTTGTTCTGAATAATTTATTAAAAATTAAGTAAGGACACAATTTTTAAAGGATAGCCAACTTAAAAGACAGTGCATTGTCTACATTATTTCACATCTAGACTGAAAACCCTAAACACCCATTATTTTTCCTATTCAGTGCCTTGAATTGTTAAGCAAAAAACCTCTTCACAAATGAAGATTATTTGAAAGCAGCCTCATATCAGAATCTCTCTACCGGTGCAAACCTAGCAGGTTGGAGAAGACTGAGCTAGATGCCTTCTCATCACTGTGGTAGGCTATTAATCCCACACGTCCATTTGCAAGCTAGACCATCCATGAGATGCATTGCTACACGTCTGAAAAGCCGTAGTTCACTTGGAGGGGTGCAGGGAGGATTCCCACTCTCACCCCTGAGCACTGTTGAAGGAGGAGAGGGTGCACGTACGGGACAGAGTCAGAAGATGACCACGAAGTTGCTGGGGCCACATGCAGGTGCCCAGATGAACGGCTAGCAGAACGTCCAGGAACCACCTTTTCCCTTTCAGGGATGAGAATGGGGATCTTCCTTGTTTCTGAACTGTAACTGTATCTGAATGACTTGTGTAATAGTGGTGTTGTAGGGGGAAGCACTGTCTGGATGCTCAGGGGAACAGTGTCAGCGTGTGGTTACTCTGTGCCATGCTGTTTCGGCTTTAAAGTTGAACAAGCTCCTGTGCTTCTTTTTGGTCTGAATTGTTCTAAGAGGGAACAAGGCCAGCTGAGGATTGGTAGCAGGACAGACTCTCCCTCAAGTCATCTAAACCTTTTTAAAAATGCTAAAGCTAGGGGAAAACAGCATGTTATGCAAAAGCTGCTGCGATTAAATTTTACCGGATTATCTGTCTGGTTGATTCCTATAAGGAAGACCAGTTCCGAGAAGAACAGGGCAGCCACCAGATTTTTGTGGATGCTGTGGAGGTTGGACCGCAGAGTCCGGATCAATACCAGGAGAATAAAGGTGAGTAGCAATGCTACCAGTGAGATGGAGACAGTCGTGTAGGTAATAATCTTCAGAGGAAGTGCCTCACCATTCTGTGGAGTGGAAGAAAAGTTGAGTTTTTTTTTTTTTTTTTTTTTTTTGGTTACAGTTCCTTACCTCAGCAAAACCAATTTTGTAGTTCATCTGAGAACAAAAATTGTCCATGCAATGCATGAGAGCATGAGAGGTGATGATTCAATCTTAACAGTATGATAAAAATGCCTGCGAAATAAGCCTTTAAAATGTCAGGTACTCTCAACTCACTTGGAGGATTTTTTTTAAAAAAGCATTAAAAAGAAAACCACAATTAAGTGGATTTCAAACTACTTAACAAGTTTTTACTTTCCCCCCTCTATACTTATAGCTTCCTGAAGTATATCCATACCAATAGGAAACCATCCTGTGCCAAGAGGAAAACCCTCAAGATTAGTAAACTCAACTAAATCCTTTTATAGGAGTTGTAATACAACCTTTAAAAAGACAAGTATAATCCATGCATTGAAGATTAAATTACCCATAAACACAGTCCGCAGACTCTAATAAAAAAAGTCACTTGTCTTGTGATAAATCAACCTATAATTAGGGCTGTATCCCTGGTTTTCCACACCGAATTTCGGAGGGAATCTTGTACCTTACCCAAAGCATATACCTATGATAGAATTACAAGACTGACTTACTATAAACAATGTTTCTAGTCCTCATTGTTTGGGAGTTAAGGGAACAATCTGGGTCTGCCCAGTGCATGCACAGAACAAATGTGGAAGCTCTGCCAGGTAGGAGAACCCACACCTGCTTATCTCAATCCAGCCTCCAGCTGTGATGCATACAGCAGCAGGCGTGGCAAAGGCTGTCACCATTAATTTTCCTACAGCAGGTCCTCTGCATGCAAATGGCTTTGTCTCAGTGTAGGTGATGGAGCTGTGTGGCTGCAGGACAGCAATCCCATGAGGCTGTGATGCTAGTTCTCCCCAACGGATTGGTAATTGGCTCTGGAGGACTCATGTACATGCTAGAGGGGTGCTTAGTGGAGTGTGATTGTACATGGATAAACTGACTCACAGTCACTAGCAACCAGCAGTGACAATCATTAGCAGGGCTTATTGCTGGTTGTGGGCTGTTCTACATACCTACCATCCTGCAGGCTCCCTTTCTTCACAAGTCAGTGACAAGGAATTGGTTCTCCAAATTCAGAAACATCAGGGAAATGTATGAAGTAGCTCCGAATCATTGTTAAATTTATTTTCAGAACTCTTTCTCATTCTGGTGCAAGCTGGAACTTGTCTCTACTCCAGTGAAGAGGGAGCCTGATTCCTATAATAAAGTAACTGCAACTGAGCATGAATAAGGGCAGAATAGACTTCTTCAGGATGCTTAGCAGGATTGGCTGCAAAAATCATAATCATTTCACTGGGAGGGGCAGCCTGAAGCTTGGTTTCAGGCCTACTTTACAACCTTCTTCTATCATCAGCCATTTTTTAAAACCAATAGACAAATGTTTCTTTGGCACCAGGAAGCCTTTATTTCAATTCGCATTCCTGCCATGGATTCACTGAGTGGTACTGAGCAACCCACTGTGTCAGCCTTGCCTCTAAAATGGGAATGATAATAATTCACCTAACAACGAGGCAAACACAATTGAGCTATAAAATAGCCTGAAATTTAAAATGGGAATGGGAAATACCTCAGGTTACTCACTGGGTGGTGGCAAGCCATTCACTCTGTGCCTAATTGTGCCCTATATCTGCAAAGGTGAAATGAACTTAATCACTAAAGCCAGGGGTGTAGAAAAGGCTGGTAAAAGGTGGAAATTGCCCCAAGACCCCAGAAGGCTGAAGCTCCTCCACATATTGGCCATACTGCTTAAGATTAGTGGTCAAACAAGGCTGCACACTTCCAGCTCTTCATCTTTGAACTTCTGCCTGTTGCCAGAACTATGTAGTATTCAAGATGCCAATAAAGGTATTGTATTGTATGTAGTATTCAAGCATCATTAAACATTACATGCTAAATTCTGGGAATATTTGACTCTGAAAAGCGTTGCCCTGAAGGTCACTGGTTGTACATGGAATAACGAAATCATCAATGTTTTGTATACTTTAGTCTGTTAATCATAATTAAATATTTCATACTAAATTATTCAAAACATTGATGACATCAATATTTCATATACTTAAATACGCATGTTGCCTAACCTTGATAGCCCAGGCTAGCCTGATCTTGTGAGATCTCAGAAGGTAAGCAGGGTTGGCCCTGCTCAGTATTTGGAATACCATAAAGGAATACCAGGGTTGCTACAAAGAGGTAGGCAATGGCAAACCACTTCTGAATGTCCCTTGCCTTGAAAACCCTACGGGGTCACCATAAATCGGCTACGACTTGATGGGCGGGGGGAAGCATATTATCTACTGACAGAATTTGGGGAGTCACAGGAGGAGGACCTTAAGACTATGTTTTGCCCCAGATCCAGTTGACAGCTCTACAGCCCTGACTAAAACAGCCTTCGCACAGATTTCCATTATGGAGTGATAGCCAAAAAAGTCCTTGTGATAATGACACAAATATTGGGTTCAGGGTATTATGGGGACCAGGTCTTGACAAACCAGTGGCTTGGCTTTCAAGGTAAAGGCAAAACACTTTTTAATAATTGTCTCTACCAAGGTGGCCAAAATCAACACATACTTCACGCTTTGAAATATCCATCAGGACAGCAAAACTGGTCATGTGGTTGCACTGGCAAACGATATGGCGGTGGTTCCTGGAAAATAGCTCGCATCCCTTTGAGGACCAGCCTCCCGTGTTTTCAGTGCTGCTTGACAAGAGGTGAAACAAAGCAACAAAATTCATTGCCATTTGTTCTTTCACTAACAAAGATGTGTGTGTGTGTGTGAAGTGCCTTCAAGTTGCAGCCGACTTGTACTGAATACATTAACTGATTCACTACTGGTGTTCTTAAATGGCTATTTCCTTCACCATCACCCACTTCTTCCTCCCCTTACTGAGTATCAATACAATTGTTTCAATACAATTGCAAGTCCATGGACAAGACTTTGTGAGGAAATGCAGACAAACAAGGCATAACATGAAATTTACAGCCTAGAGTCCTTCCCATCTGTTCCTCAAGAAGAAGAAGATCCTGTACTGGATCTGAGACCTCATTAAGGAAGCTGTAGGTGAGTTTCATGAAGCAACATCTAAAATAGCAAGAAGACATTTCTTCTTTAAACCTTGCCTCGACATGACCAATGACCAGTTTATATGCAGGTAGTTTAAGTAAATTATGCAAACCATTATTACTACTTTATTAGACAGTGCTTCTTTGATCTTCAAGCGGTGCTAAATCTTCAGGACTTGCCCCCCCCAATTAGAAAACTGTAATAACACCCCATTATTAAAAGTCTCTCTCATTCTTTGTCATGTGTATATTTTTATGCCCTCAGATGGATTATAGTAGTGCATAGCTAACACTGGGCATAAGGTTGTTTCCCACACTTCGGAATATGTAATTTAGATAAGAGTGCATTTTTTTCAACAGTGCTGAAATAGCCATGATTTTGCATATAGAATATAGGCCAAGAGATTGCTAAAATTCTAGAAAATTAGAAAAATCAAGCATGTGTTTATATTTCTTCCAGTGAAAGCAAAAGGACTTTGTGTATTCTTTTACTGGAATGATTACCATTGCTCACATACTAGCAAGAGACATTCTCTAAGGGGAAGCCTGGAAATAGAGGGTTCCTAACCTTGTGATGCGATCCTAAGCACAGCAAAACCTTTCTGAATCCTTTGAAGTCAATCGGCTTAGAAAGGTATAGCTCTATTCAGGATTGCACTGAAAAAATGCCCCCAGGACGGGTTCTACTTGGCTCCCAAACTGTCAACACAACGGGGTTGTGGAACAAGTGCTGTTTCTTACTTGCTAGGAGGCTACGGAGAAAGTAGGGCTTGAAGCCTTGGCCCTCTGACCCTTATTCTATTCAGTCTTTCCAGACTGAATCCACATCAGGGGTATAAAGTCTTCTACATACACTGTTATATTATGATTAGCAAACATGAAGGCAACACATGGGGACAGGCTCTGGCTCAGTGGCACAGCATCTGATTCGTATACAAAATGTCCCAGGTTGAATCACTGGCTTCTCAAGTTAAAAAGATTGGGTAGTAAGTTATGTGTGAGACCTCTGTGAGCTGACTCAGTATAAGACAACTTCATGTATTCAAGAACTGGCCCCAGGTCGGTGTTGCTAATTAGGACTGTCGATTCGGTTCCATCCGACATGAAAAACAGCTGAATTTTCCCTGATTCGGCAGTTTCCAGTTCGGATAGAACTGAAGTAAAAAAAGGCGAGAAAACGACGAGCCGAACTCGGCGAGTTTGGGTGGACGCCAGATAAATTCATACAAATTCGGCGCCCCCGAATCAGCATTCTCTCATGGTTAATCGGTGGCCAAGCTGGATCTTCTTCTGGCCAATCAGCTGTGGATGAGTGCATGAGCCCGGCCGCTGTGCGGCCTGTGGAGAGAAAGAGAGAGTGTCTGTGTGTGTGAGTGAGAGAGATCCCCATGGGGGGAGGGGCGTGTGCGTGGTCTCAGGTAGCTGCGCAGCCCGGGGGGGAGAGTGTGTCTGTATGTGTGAGAGAGAGATCCCCGTGTGGGAGGGTGCGTGTGCATGGTCATGTGCATGTGCATGGTCGGGTGCGTGTGCATGGTTGCTGTGCGGCCCGGGCGGGGGGAAAGGCCATTTATGCATGGGAGGTTTTGCCTTGGATTTGCCGCTCTCTAGATGCACATTTTCCCCATCCAAATTCTCAAAACTCAACAATAAGCTCCCATGCAGAGTTTTGAGAATCTGGACAGGGAAAATGTGCATCTAGAGAGCGGCAAATAAAAGGCAAAGCCTCCCGTGCATAAATATCCAGAGAGTCTGTGTGTGTGAGTCTGTATTCCTTCCATTGCTGCTGCTCCTGTGCTGATCGTGAGAAATCCTGAGCTGAGCTGGCCTGCTGCTGCTTGCTGGAATCAGTATGGATTACTCCTCCTGACCCCTGCTTCTGCTGGAAGAGAAGACATCCACAGTTTGACCCATTTGGGGGCTTTTCTCTATAACTTTTTTCCTGTGTGTGTGTGTGTGGGGGGGTGGGAGCAGATTCTGTGTGTGTGGGGGGAAGCCAAAGGGGGGTGGGTTTACCTGTTCTGCTGGGGGGTGGGCTTGATTGCCTCTGTGTGGAACTGTGCTTTCTGCTGTTTTCACCGGTTGCCAACTTCGTGTAGAGTTAACTGTGGGTCAGTGAGCCTCTCTCTGGCTGGCTCCTATTGTTTCCAATGAACTGTGCAGCCGCTCCTGTTGTTTCTAATGGGCTAGCCTGCCATTTGTTTTAGTACATTTCATGTCAGTGAGTCTCTCTCGGCTGGCCCGTTCTTCTTCTTCGTTTGGAATTTGCGTCTTCTGGTTGGGGGGGTTGTTCTGCTGGGGGGGGATTGCCTCTGTGGAGTGGGATTTGGGGGGGTTACCTGTCCTGGGGGGGGCTGATTGCCTTTTTGAGAGTGTGATTGTTGCTGTGGAAGATTTGAATCCAGCAGCATAAAATCTATCAATATTGAAGATACGGAATTTGCGCAGGTCACACGCTAGTAGCGTTATAAGATGCACTTTGGCTGTGTTGAAATGAAAGATACACTACCCATGCTAGTTACGCTGTTTACTTACGCTTTGAGCGGGATGCACTTTCGGCATAATTACATCGGCTCTCAGAAACCACGGACTGGCTTCTACTGTGTGTGTGTGTGTGTGTGGGGGAAGCCAAAGGGGGGGGGGTGACCTGTCCTGGTGGGGGGACGGCTTGATCTCCTCTTTGCGAGTGTGATTGTTGCTGTTTTCACTGGTTGCCACCTTCGCCTGGAGGTCAGTATGGGTTGGTGAGTCTCTCTCTGGCTACCCCAGAAACAATGGAAGATTTTGCCTTGGATTTGCCACTCTCTAGATGCACATTTCCCCCATCCAAATTTCCAAATCTCTGGGGGAATGGGAGGGGTGGAGACTTTACTGTGAAAAGCAATTTTTAATGGGATCATTTAAAGGATATTCTCTGATTTAATCCCTTATATAATTTTGAATTATGGTTGTATTAAGATATTGAATTAACACTTAGATGAATAAGATAAGTATATATTAATCAACAGGATAGGGATTAGTGTTAGCAAAAGTATATACAATTTAAGTTAGGATGGAAGAGAGTGAGGGGGAAGTCATTTTTTATTTTAATTGTTATAATTATTTCTTTTTATTAACTTGTTAGATTTTGAGTAATTGATGTTTTTTTATATATGTTAATGAAATGAAGAAAACAATAAAACATTTATTATAACAAATTTCCAAATCTCAACAATAAGTCCCCCTGAAGTTTTGAGAATTCAGATGGGGGGAAATGTGCATCTCGAGAGCAGCAAATCCAAAGCAAAACCTCCCATGCATAAATAGCCAATGCAGCATCTTGCTTATTCCCTCCCTTCCCGGCCCCCCGTGGGTGTCCCTGCTCAGGATTTCTCCTTTCCCCTGACAGCGACAGCTCAGCCACGTTGTCTCCTACCTCAACTCCCCCCCACCCCGGTCTTCGTTGTTTTTGGGTGCCCCCGGGGCTGAGGAAGCGGTGACAGGAAAAAGTGAAATGTAGAGGAAAGGGCGGGCAGTCCTGATCCTCCGGCCTGCTTACTCGGAAGTAAGAGCCGCGGTGGGGCTTTGCTCCCAAGGTAAAGAGGAGCGAATTGTAAACAACAACGCCTTTTATCAGTCTGCAACAATGGGACGTTTTGCCTTGGATTTTCCGCCCTCTAGATGCACATTTTCCCCATCCAAATTCTCAATTCTCAACAATAAGCCCCCCTGCAGAGTTTTGAGAATTTGTCTGGGGGAAATGTGCATCTAGAAAGTGGAAAATCCAAAGCAAAACCTCCCGTGCATAAATAGCCAACAAGAAATAACGGGAGGTTTTGCCTTGGATTTGCCGCTCTCTAGATGCACATTAAGGATTGCCTGCTCCCATTCATTCCAATGGATGGATGGGGGGACCCCTTCCAGACCCCATAACTCGGGACCCCCTGATCTAATCCTCACCAAACTTGGGGGTTCTTGCAAGTAGGGTCCCTCCAAGCTACCCTGAAAGTTTGGGACCTCTACCTCCAAAAATGCCCCCCGTAGCCGCAGAAAGCCGCAAATGTGATTTAAATGGCTTTATTCGGCCGAATTTATTCGGGAACATCGAATTTCATGCCGAATTCCACGGATCCAAATAGGGAAAGTTCAGACTTCGGCATTTCCCGAATAAAAACGGGCCAAATTTTGCCGAATCCGAATTTTACCAATTTTTTTTTCCAACAGCCCTATTGTTAACCATGATGTACTAGCAGCCTACACTGGCAACGGATGTTAAATGTTGTGGTAGCAATGTGGATGCACCCACAGAATCATCTGCAACCTAACTCCACGTTGGATTTGGCTTGTGTGAACACGTTTGTGCTACGCCCCTTTTAACTACATGCATTCGTATTCATGCTCTTGCAAAAGAATGCTCAGGTAGGCAAGAGCTTTTTTTATCCCCCATGTGATTCTCAAAGATGGAGGAAAAGAGGTCAGAGGTCTCACAGAAAAAATATTTCCATCCCAACCAGAAGCATGTACTTTCAATTTTTCACTACTAATTATGAAGATAACTCATGGGAGGTATGGAAGCTGCTAAAAAGAGAGATGTGCCTTTCAGCTAGCTTGCTGCATCTTCAAAAACAGCTTGAGCTTGCGAGTTTGTGTGTGTTTTCTCTTTAAAGTAAAACAATCTTGGCTTTAAAAGACATCAATATTCCTCCTACAAAAAACTGCCCTTTTTTTGTACCCAATATCTTGAGAAACAATTGGCTTCAGGGTATCTACCTAAAGTGGTAGAGAAAATCGACATATAAAAATCAACTCTTCTTCTTCCTTCTCTTTCTTTTGGCACTACTGGTCTAAATCCTGGTTGGCATTTAAAGTAAGACCCCTTTCCAACTGTCCCCTAATTTTTATTTTCTTATTTTAGTTTTATTGCAGCTTGCCACATCAGAAAACCAATTTTCTTTTTTATTCAGGTGCTATTATAACTACTTTGGTATTTGTTCTGTTTATACCGCTAGCCCGATCTTGTCAGATGTTAGAAGCTAAGCAGGGTCGGCCATGGTTAGTACTTGGATGGGAGACCACCAAAGAAGTCCAGGGTTGCAACAAATAGGCAGGCAATAGCAAGCCACCTCTGAACATCTCTTGCCTTGAAAACCCAATGAGGCCACCATAAGTTGGCTGCGACTTTCCACCACCATACAAACAACAGAATAGAAAAGCTGCCATTACACCCTTCTTTACTAGACTAGCTGTTTAAAGTATGTCCAAGAGTCACCATTACTATCAAAGTGTTAACATGTAACAGTTCACAACCAAAATAGTGGGAGATTATAACACATACGCAATTGAGTGGTTCCAGAACACACAAACTGGCTTCGTTCTCTCCTCAGTTTCCAGCATAGCATGCTCAAGGGTAATGGGACTTTCCAGTAGATTGGGTGAAGTTCCTTCTTCTCTATAAACAATGGCACTGATTATTGGAGTATTAATGATGGGCCGATTGGGTAACCTGGCAGAACAAAACAAAATTACAAAATATGTAAACAAGGATCTGATTTTGCCAAGTTTCACCTGCTTTGTCTTAGCAGTGGATTCAGTGCTCAAGAGCACTAAAGACCACTTGACCATCAACTGAGAACTGCCACAACCAAATGATGGTTTGCATGTGTTACTGAGCTATCACCAATTAAATATTACAGGAAGGACATTCATATCAAATCACATCAGAATGCAGTGGCCTTTCTCTCCTTTAGCACAGCCTTCATTTACCAGAACATGGGGTTCAATCGAATGCATTGCCAGTACAGTGAAGCTGACAGAACAAGGCATTCCCGCCTCCTGTTGCAGCTCATTGAGCCCCCCAAATTCTGCTCCAAGAGGGTCATGGGGACTGTAGAAACTGCATTGGTGGGGGCTAATATGTCATGCTCACCCTTCCCTGCTGTGATGCCCCCCTTGTCCACAGCGGCCTCCACTTGCCTACTGGCCCTCAACCAGCTTCGGAGTGGGCCAGGAGACTGGAGCCATGCTCCTTTGCAGCTCTCCACTGCCCCAGCGTCTCCCTCACCTTTGTTGGAATGCCTTCTCTCTAGTTTCACAGGCTCCTTGACTAAGATGCTCCCTTCTTCTCCCCGGCTGGCATAGTTTCTCCTGTATTTATCTTTCCCCTTCACCAATCTCTGCGCATTCCTCTTTCCCTGCACCCATGTTCCCAGAGTTTTCCCTCCACCCACTTTCTACAGTGTTCCCAATCTGGACCAGCTTCCATCTCATCCCTTTTGTGCCTCCCCCGAGGCCTAGTTCTCCCAACCTTACACCTGTTGATGTGGGGTTGTTCCTTTTCTGGCATGAGGCTGCCTTGCCTGGCACCTCCTAGGCCCAAGACCTCTCCCTTCCACCTTCCCCATGTTCCCTGAGGTGGTGGGGCTGTAGGCCACAGCCAGGGCATCTCGGGCCTCCCTCTAGCAGCCTGGGGCATTTGCAGAGATGCTCAACATGTCCCTGCTGCTTCTGCATTGTGGCTTCGTGTCCCCAGCCCATGACTCATGGTCTGCCTGAGTTGCTGGAGGTGGGCCCGGGGCCGCAGCTAGCATTGTCAGGGGCTGGGTGGGGGGAAGTGCTTTGCAGCCCTGCTGCCTTCTCCCCAGGTATGTCCGCAGCTTCGTGAGGAGGCGATCAGGTGTGTTGGGGGAGGCTGAGCACTGGGGCATACCTCGACAAAATAGGAGGACAGAACCAGCCAGTATTACCTTTTTATCTTTCTTTGCCAATAGAAGTGCCATTCCACTCACGAAAGTGCCATGCTGCCAGCAGTATGGCATCTGCAGATCTAACCCACAATCAGTAAGTGTCACCCAAAGCAAGTTTAAAAAGAACATAAGAAAAGCCATGCTGGATCAGACCAAGGCCCATCAAGTCCAGCAGTCCCTTCACACAGTAGCCAACTAGGAAGCCCACAAATAAGATGACTGCATTATCAGAGTTACACAAGTTTTATCTATTGTAAGCTGCCTTGAACTGCAACAACAGGAGGAGAATAAATGTTTTAATAAACAAACAAATAATAAATACCTTAAACTTCTTCGGTCGGGATCATAGCTCTCAGGCAGAAGCTGCCCCAGTGTTCGGTATATAATCACGACAGCAATGGCATATTGGTTATACTCCTCCGGGTGCCGTCTCTTTCTCTTTGTAAGTTCATTTCTACTATCCGAAAACCCATCTTTCATCTTAGAAGACAGTTTATGCTTGGAAGGCTTCATGGTAGGCCCAGCTAAGGACAAAAATCAACATGAACTTATACTGCAATATCCAAACTTTAGATCACCATTTAAAGAGCTGAAGTTAATTTTTTTTAAATGCACAGCAAACTTTTCACCTCATGACCTCTGTAACTTATGTAATAACAGATTACAGAAGATGTTGTCTTTAATTTCATATGTTGTAAAAATAGAGTTGGTGAGCTTTTTTCTAAACCAAACTTGGGGACATCCATATTAAAGCACATATGGGCATTTTAATTTTAGTTCTCCAAGATGGAGACTTTGCTTCTTACATTTGTGGACTGAGCACTGTTCAGACTCTGCCAAATTGCCATCTTGTACATATGTAATGACAGAAATGTATCATAGCCACGGCCCCAGACTGATTTATGGCGAGACTGTTTTTGTAAAAAAAGAAAGAAAAAGAAAAATACCCCTTACATTTATTCTTTCCTATACTACATAGCCTTAAGGCTATGACATTATCTGAATCACCAGTTACCATATCTTTGCTATATAAAATCTCCTTCTCTGCCACATTCTTTCAGAATATTTGTTTGCTAAAAATACAGGCTTGAAATTATTCCAGTCCAAAAACAACCTTGGTGCAATGGCTGAGCTGAGCAAGATGGGGAGAGAAGCAAGGTCAGCATGTTTCACTGTGGAAAACTCATTTTGTTAGAAATAAAAGGAAGAGGAAGGGAAAGAGAGTGTGAAATACAATGGGAGAAGTTGGTGAAGAGATAATTGGGTGGGGTGAGGGTATTCAGCTGTAGCTAGGACCATGTCCTTTTAAACAAGGAAAAGAGAAGATATACTAGTAGCAACTGATGGTAAGGCATACACATTTCATGGATCAGCAAATCCATCAGTTTGTTGATTTAGTTACATTATGTATAGTCCATCTTTCTCACTGAGACTCAAGGCAGATTACACTGTGTAAGTCAATACAATCATCGGCTGGGACATCCGATAAACAAGGAAATAGGGTTTGGATTGCAGAAATTTGAAAACAATTAGAAAACTGATACAGAGCTGAAACAGCGCTGAAACAAAACATAAGCATTTAAACGTGACACCTTAAGCGATGCAGAAATTACCTATAAGGAGCATACTTCCAGTAATAAGTAGTACACAGTAGTATAGTTTACAGTCCCTAACCCTTTCCAGTTCATCTTTCTGAACCATTTCCTTTCAGTATAACCCTCTCACCTGTGTAAAACACACTGTGTAAAAACAGTGTTGCTTGATGGGATGCATTACATCATACAGAGTACAAGCTTTGCATTAGAACAGGCGGGACATGTGTGGCCTGAGGGCATTATATCATAGGGATCCCTGTGGGGGTGTAAATGCTTTCAAGCCAGATACCTGTTGCACCCTCCATGTGGTCAATGGAGATTATCTACTGCAAACGATGTTGTGCAGAGTTTTGGCTTTGACCACAACATTTCCCCTGAACTTTCCCCAATATGAATGCCAGTTATTCACGTACATTCAGAGACGTGGGGGGAGGGGGGTCTAAACCTGTTCCTAGTCCTTGGTGGTCCTAGCTAACAGGAATTAAGTCTCCTCCTCTTCTGCATAGCCCCATCTTGAATTCTGTTTTTTAGTCATACTAGGCTTGTAGAGTGGCATGGTATATTAAATGTTTTTATCAATTCTGATGCTTTTCTACCCACCCCTCGAGAGCTTACATTATATCTTCTGTAGTTAATTCTGAGAACTGATATTAGAAGTTTCCAAAAGTACTGAGAATAGCATTCTACCTTTTCTATTGGAAGTTCTGAACAACGTGTCGGGAAACAAAACGGATGACTCCAGATCTCTGGGATAATCTGCTTTAATTGCATCAAACTGCGGCACTTTAGCTCCCGTAAAATTAGACTTTTCAAAGATGTCAACAGCAATAACTAGAACAAAAAAGAGTTTACCATAATATGCATTAGGAGTTCATTGCTGCCAGACAGAATCCAAACTCAATGTGGCCACTTAGTAAATTTGTTAGATATTCCCACTACAGGGCTATTGAAAAGAAATGAGGACTTATGGCTAGAAGGCATTAAGAACATATATTTCAGCATCAAAGGTATGGTCCATACTTGTGCCTATCTAGATGCATATTAGAAGAAGAAGAGTTGTTTTTTATAAGCCAACTTTCTCTGCACTTAAGGGAGAATCAAACCGGCTCACAATCACCTTCCCTTCCCCTCCCCACAACAGACACCCTGTGACGCAGGTGAGGCTGAGAGAGCGTGACTAGCCCAAGCTTCATGTGTAGGAGTGGGGAAACAAATCCAGTTCGCCAGATTAGCCTCCACTGCTCACGCGGAGGAGTGGGGAATCAAACCCGGTTCTCCAGATCAGGGTCCACCACTCCAAACCACCACTCTTAACCACTACACCACGCTGTATTCTGAAAATACAAACTGCTATATTTGCACTTTCAGATGAATACAGAAGTGAGGTGGGGTGGACGTCTGACCATGAGTTTTGATCCCATCTGAAAAGTTAGATGTGAGTCTGACACACATATCTTAAGGCAGCTGTAAAAGCAACACTGGAAAACACAAAAGCTGCCTTCTCAGACTCAGAGAAGACTTCAGCCCCAGCACCTTTTACCTAATTTAGTACTTGTACCTGTACATCCAAATTCAAGAAGAAGGCAAATCTAGATAATGCAAACCCCAAAGTGCAAATCTACGGGACCATCTGAAGTACACTTATACCATTTTAAGTCAGATGAGGTCAATGATGTTAGACAGGTGTAATTTCTCCTAGGACTGGTGCAACTGTTGAAGTAATATGTTTATGATGCAGCCCCCCTCCATCACCTTAACACACCCACAAGAATTTTAAACCCTCCCTGAAATCCAGGACAAAGCCCTAATGGCATAGCCATAGCTAGGCCTGCAGGTCTTCCTGTTCCTGCCCCCCAGGGGGGCACAACCCCCCCCCACTGCCCATGTCACTTGTGGCAGCTGTTTTGCAGGATGCCCAGCTTGTTTTTCTTTCCCTGACTGTACCATTCTTTGCCAGTCTTCTGCAAGAGGACTCTCTTATCTTTATCCACACACCGTCAAAGATGGAATTAAGATCCCTGGAAGAATAGTCATTCTGCAGATCAGGGGAAGGCAACCTCTTGGGCCTGAATACTAGAAAAAATACATCTATCCGTGAAGATGCTGGTGAGTCAGCAAAAAGGAAGGATGATGCACTTGGCCAGACACGGTGGGAGCAAACCAAATCCCATCTGCACTGCCATTGCATCTTTGGAGGGTTTTAAGCAGAGGCTAGATGGCCATCTGTCAGCAATGCTGATTCTGTGAACTTAGCCAGATCATGAGAGGCAGGGCAGGAAGGGTTGCGTCAGTGTTTGGCTCTCGCCACTTTGGAGTCAGGAAGCAATTTTTCTCCAGACCAGATTGGCCAGGGATCCTGGAGGATATTTTTGTGGCCATCTTCTGGGCATGGTAGGGGTCACTGGGGGTATGGGGGGAGGTAGTTGTGAATTTCCTGCATTGTGCAGGGGTTGAACTAGATGAACCTGGTGGTCCCTTCCAACTCTATGATTCTATGATCCAAGCCTGGTGTTGTGACATATTGTGTATTCACACGTGCTAGAAAAAAATGACAAGGCAGCAACTTACTCATGTTTGCGGCAACAATAACAAATGGCTTCATGTAGGTGTTTCTCATGTTCTTTGCCACGTTGCGGAAATACTCCTCGTAGTGTTTCAAGAGGTGGGCTGTGCCCCCCTCTGTCCTCTGGATGTGTTCCCAATGCTCTCTAGTGCTTGGGTCCAGAAGGGCACTGCCAGCTTTTATGATATTCTGGCAAAGAAAGGAAAATATATGCTACTCACAAAATAGAAAAGCTGTCCTAGGTGTCAAAAGAATGAAAAAAATATTGCAGACCAAGCCTCACTGTTGACTGGCGTAAAAG
Organism: Euleptes europaea; assembly: GCF_029931775.1. NCBI lineage: Eukaryota > Metazoa > Chordata > Lepidosauria > Squamata > Sphaerodactylidae > Euleptes > Euleptes europaea. Next base: position 49,217,788 of record NC_079314.1, read on the forward strand.
AAAATGAAATTGCCTAGGTTAAGATCAGTGGGTATTATTTTAAGCATTTCACCTAAGCAGAAATCAGATATAAGCTATGAGGTAAGTTAGGCTGAGACTGTATGACTGGCCCAAGGTCAGCCAGTGAGTTTCCATGGGCAGTATCAGTATTTGGACCTGGGTCTCCCAGATCCTAGTCTGGAACTTGGCAGGGTATCTAAAGGACTGTTTTCTCCCATGCATGCCTGCCTGGGAATTTTTGGTGCAGCCCCACAATTATGGAACAACCTCCCTAGGGAGGTGTGCCTGTCCCCCTCACTTTTGATCTTTAGGAGGCAGTGGAAGATGGTTTTATTTAGGATTGCATTTGGATAGGTTTACTGTGTATCAAGTGCCATCAAGTTGCAGCCAGTTTATGGCAACCCTATAGGGTTTTAAAGGCAGTTGATTAAGCAGAGGTGGTTTGCCATTGCTTTCCTCTGCAAAGTCTTCCTTGGTGGTTTCCCATCCAAGTACTGACCCTGCTTAGCTTCTGAGATCTGATGAGAATGTCCTATACTATACTATTCCACATCCCTGATAAGTTTACTAGCAGTCCTGAATTGTGATTTTAAAATTTGGTTTTTAAATTTTCTATATACTTTATTTTATGTATTTTATCTATGTTGTAAGCTGCCTTGAGCTCCATAAGGAAAAAAGGCGGCTAGTCCATTATTACGTTATTCAGAGTTTTTATAATACTTTGTTTTGGATCTTAGCAAGGTATCAAGCATTCTGCAGTTTATTAAAAGCCTCTCTTGTTTGTTGTAATAATAGATACAACACCTTGTTCAGCTATTGTATATCCACAAATTCTTTTTGTTCACTGCTCTGCATTTATACCCAGAAGTTAAGGTTCAACCTTGCTATTTTTTAATACGTTCATGTCCACAAAGCTGCACCAAAAATTATTTTTAACAGCTGCCCCTTCACATACATACACACAAAACTCAGGCTATGTTAAACCTTATTGTTGCTATTCCTATTTGTTAGATATTTACTGTGATTTTAAAGTAAACTATTTCACAGAAGATTCTTCTGTTCTCTGGCTTTTGTGCATGGTGGTCATTTTGGCAAATCAGACAATGCAGCCATTCCGCACATCTCTCCTCTACAGCCAATACACAACAGCATCTTTGGCATTAAGGTTCACTTTCTTGGTTGCAAGGCCAGCGATTGCTTTCCAGTCTTCCTGGACATCTTCCAGATATCTTCCGGGGGAGGGGATTGTGGGATAAAATACAGCAGTATTCTTTCCAGAACTGGTCCCACTCTACTGGCGCCACCTATTTTTCCTCAGTCTCTGATTACCTCGTTAAACTCCACGTCCCTTGTTGCAGCCAGGTCAAACCCCTGCTGCTGGCTCTCGTACTGCAGCACCCGGATCATCATCTGGTAGGCCGTTCGTATGTCGTTCCCGTAGAAGGGGTTTGTGTGGTTAGTAGCATTCTGAAGCACCCTGGCTATCTGCACAGACTTGTCACTGTCCATGTTGGTCTCGTTGCGGAGAAGCTTTTCGTTCTGATACAGACGAACAAACCAAAAAGTTTCCAACTTAAGAAATTAATGGCATTCCTTGTTTGTTAAAGAGCTTAGAAGAAGAAGAGTTGGTTTTTATATGCCTATTTTCTCTACTTTTAAAGGAAAATCAAACCGGTTTACAGGCTCCTTCCCTTCCTCTCCCCACAACAGGCACCTTATGAAGAAGGTGGGGCTCAAAGAGCTCTAAGAGAACTGTGACTAGCCCAAGGTCGTCTAGCAGGCTTCATGTGTAGGAGTGGGAAAACCAACCTGGTACACCAGATTAGACTCCGCCGCTCATGTGGAGGAGTGAGGAATCAAATATGGTTCTCCAGATAAGAGGCCATTGCTCCAAACCACTATAGCTTACTGAAATGCTTTTTATACTGAAGGTCTCTGTAGTCAGCTGTGATTTGACAGCACAAAAAAGTGGTACAGCAGAGGAAGAGATGCAGATTATGCAGATCACATGTGCATGTACCATACATGATTCGAGGAGGGAGAAGCCACATGAGAGCCTGTTTGGTCCCATGCCTTACAATGTGTAGTGCCTACCTCAGCTCACCACAGAATATGTCATTCTCCCTTCCCCATTTTACCCTCATAACAACTACCCTGAGAGGTTGGTTAAGCTGGGATTGTGCCCCTGGTCCAAGGTGGAGTGGTAGCATGGAGATTCAAACCTGGTTCTCTCTCAAATTCTAGTCTGAAACTCTTATCGCCAACACCTTACTAAATTATCTGCAACAGCTGCACTGGGCATGATCTATAATGAAAAGTACTAGAAATGTAGTACAGTCAACCGTTATACATTTTGGTTTCTTCTTTGTAAGGCCTCTTAAATGCCACATATAGAAACACAGTGAGCAATCCTTAACTGCTGGGCACAGGAGATAGCAATGATCCTCTGCAGTGTTAAGCAGTGATATTAAAGGGCTGCTATGGCACAATTCCCACAAGTCAGTAAAGGCTCCCCTTTTGCCTGTTCTTACCATTATTTTAAGGTCCACGAAGCCAACGGTGGTGCAGTTAAAAAGCTCAGGAGGGAGCCAGCCTTTCTCACTGTTACAGTGGCGAACAGCATTCCCTTCAAACAAAAACCAATTAGCAAAAAGTGTGATTGTTGTTTACCACATATAGCTTGTTAGCAAGCTAGGTTTACAGTTTTGTGTCACTTCAAATGGGGAGAAAAATCATTATAGTTTACAAATTAACACTCCAATGCACTAGGAACATTTCAGAAAATTACAGATGTTCTAAGTCAGAATTGCTTGTCCATACCACTTTAGTCGCTTTACACATAGTCCTCACTGGGATAAAAACAGATCTCCATTCCTACTTGTGTCTGATGAAGGGAGGTTTGACTCTTGAAAGCTTATATGCTGAAAAGCTTTTAAGGTCTTTAAGGTGCTACTGGACTTGAATCTACCTGTTTAAGCTTGTAAAATCATGTAATAATGCCACAGATTCAAAGTAAGAGAATATTTTGGCTGTGCTTTCACAAAGGGATTTGGTGTTCCTATCCTATTTTCCAACAGCTCATGATCTATTGCATTTTTTCACATTCTGCCTTTCATGGGGTTGGATCCAACCAGCTTTTCTACTGTTGGAAGAAAAAGGGTTCCCCTTTGCCCACCAAAAGGGCCATGCTGGAGATCCTAGGACCTTCATGGTCAAAAGATATGTGGGACAGGGGCTCTAGTAAGTAGGGGAATTTGGTGAGGTTGAATGAAAAATCTGCCTGGATCTAACCCATAATTTAAAAGGGCACTGATATATTCTCAATAACAGCATCTAGAGTAAACCGTCAGTCAATGATTGTCCAGGTTTTTATTTTTAGTCTCTGATAACACATTATCTCCTAGGTGTAACTAAACTTAAATCTCATTCCACACTAAAGTTTATAATAAGAAGTTTAAAATACTGCTGCTTATCTATTTTTAGTTAAATTTTTATTTTTAGAATAACATAAAAACACATATAACATAAAACAAACACTCCTCATACATAATCAACGCTCCATGCCTGCAACAAGATCCTCATCAAATACCAAATAGAGCAGAACTAATTCATTCTAAGCTGTCTAGCACTAATCTTTAAGTCTTAACAAACAAATAAATCTTCTTACCTGTTGATCCCTTGGGACACGGCATTGCAGCAGGCTGCCCAAATTTGGTCTGCGGCCACCAAATGCCAGCCTCAAATGCTTTGGGGCATCCACTGTAAACCACTGTATGAAGCGGAAGATAACAGAAAAGGATTTCCCCCTCAGGTAAAATGAAACCCACCAACATCACTACCTGGTGGGCAGAACCACTTTTGCTTTGCTAGGACAAGGCTCAGTGCATTATGATGCTAAAGGTGTCAAAATACTTCAGGATTTACGGGAAAAAAACAGGATGAAGCATTTCTATGGCATCTGTCAACCAGTTTAAAGGAAACCAACAATAAAACGACAACATCTTAGATGTCATAATCCCTTTCAGATATTCTTAAACAGGTAAGCTCCTCTAACTTGACCCTAAAGACTGTTAAGAACAACTAGCAATAGTACCTTCACAGCCATGAACTGTCACTTCGGCAAAAGGATTATCACAGCGATTGCACTGCCGCCCAATCACTCCTGGTTTACAGGGGCACTGCCCAGTTTCAGGGTCACAGTTGCGAGTGTGGGAACCGGAAGGGAAGCAGTCACACGGGTAACAAGTGTCACTGCTTTCTGGCCTGTAATAGTTTGTCTGGGAAAAACAAAGAGATAGTCATAGACATGTGCAAATGAAGAACGTGAGCAGTGATTTGAACGTGTACTTTAGGATACTTTATATAGCAAGGGTGTCCAGAATTGGAAACACAGGCACAGTAATCTTTATTTTATTTATTTAATTACTTTATTTATATTAGAGGCTGCCCTTTAACATTTTCATTTCAAACGTACAAGTTTGGGGATTGCAAGGAATTGCGGGGGAGGAAATTCCCACCCAGTCCCAAATATTTATCACCTCCAGGATTCTATCAACTCTCAGTTTCCCCTTTTTCCTCTTTTCCCCTTTAACCAGTTCTCAGCATCCTGGAATATTTTCAGTCCTCAGAGGCCTTAGCAATATAAATTTTTAGACATTTTTAGGCCATGGGATGCCCCCCTCAAAGTCCCCCTCCCATCAACTGTGGAAATTTTGTGAAACATTGAAACATAAGCAATATTTAATTTGCTATCGAGACTGAACTTATTTTATTGTTGTAACAGCATAAAATGCATTCAATTATAACTTAACATTTAGTATAGTAGCAAGCAAAGTTGCAGTTACACCCATTTTAAAGAAGAGAGCTACAGCCTACTGTACCACATGCTATTTTGGAACATACATCTTAGGTTTTGCCATCTAAGAGGTGTGGGGGACACACACACCTGAAAACAGAAAATGTAAATTCTGTACTAAAGAGAAGAAAGTAGGTGATCTGATAAAAACATCCTCACACAGGGAACAATTCTAAACAGGACTATTCAGGAATATGTGCCATTTTATTCAATGGGGCTTACTTCCAGGAAAGAATTTTTAGGATTGCAGCTTCATTTGTTTTAGGGCTAGCTGCATATTTGCATATTAAGCAAAACTTAGTAACTCTGAAAGCACTTAAGTATTCAGTGTGTTATCACAATACACATTATAGCATATTAACTATGGGCAAAATTAGTCACATTTACAAATCACTTTGTCTTACAAATCACTTCTCCCGTGATTACAACTAATGTCCAGGCGACAAAGATAAGTTCACCTGCACTCCTGGAGTCTGAATGGGATTAAGATAGAGCAGGTATACTACTATAAATACCTGGGTGTGGTCTTTCAGGCAACAGGATTAAGGAATTCTCACATAGCCCATGTCTCCGCCAATGCCCAAAAAAGTGCCGCAGCTATATTAAAAAAAATTTGGACTAAGGGAGGGCGCTCGGTTACAGCTGCTAAGTTATATAAAGTCAAAACCCTTTCCCAAATGTTATATGGGGGCCCGCTTATTAACACAGCAAATTACTCCAGGTTGGGAGAATCCAATCCAATCCAATCCAAATTCATGAGAGCTGTACTACAAGTCCCTCCCAGTGTCTCCAATGCTGCAATTCGAATGGAGACAGGGGAAGTAACGATTGAAGCAAGGATATGGATTGTCTCGATCTCCTATTGGCTCAAAATAGCTTCACATCCCAAAGAACTTGTTAACTTAATTTTGAATGACACTTTTGTTTCCCTCTGGTTGAGAAATCTGATGAATAAACTAGGCTACTATGGTCTCTCACAACATCTGCTCCTATCAATAGATATCCACAGGCCAGAGCCCTGATCAGGCAAAGAGTTCTGGACGTGGAAAGACAGCATGACCTAAGTAGAATCAAAAACATGTGCTACAATTGCAGCACTCTTACCAACGTGGTCCCGATGTCTTACCTTTCCCACTTAGATAGTCCAGATTACAGGAGGGCCTTCACCCTGATGCGTTGTAACGCACTCCCTTCAGCTGTCTTGGAAGGGAGATACAAAAAGATACCGTATGCAGGACGATTATGCCCCTGCTCTGATGGGAGTAGTGAGACCCTTGAGCACGTTGTGTTTTAATGCAAAATCTATAACAAGATACAAGAAGCCGTTCTTTCTGTATTATCGGGCCTCCCAGGGCGATCCAGAGCTTTTAGTCTTTCTAACATGCTCTCAGTCAAGGATATGGAGATAACTTTTAAAGTGGCCAAATTTGGGTGGCAAACTATGAGGATCAGGCGTGCATGGGTCGAACTTAATGGTTGAGTGATTTTAGATTTATATTTATGCTAATTCCAAACATGTAATATTTTTTAAATTATGCGCTTAACGGCTTTTAAGAGTGAGAGATTGTAAGATGTTATAGGGGCTCGCACTTGATACACTTTTATATGTGTTATGTTATGTATGTATATCTGGTATGTTTTTATGCTGGTCTTGGACCATATTAAACTCTCTTTGTACTTTGGTAAGTTCACCTGGAGAAAATGGCTGCTTTGGAAAGTGGACTCTATGGCATTGTACCTCACTGAGGTCCCTCCCCAAACCCTGCCCTCCTCAGGCTCCACCCCGAAATCTCCAGGTATTTCCCAACCCAGAGCTGGCAACCCTAGCTGCAACCCTAAGAACACTTTCCTGGTAGTAAGCCCCAATGAATAAAATGGGATTTACTTCTGACCAGACCTGCTTACAATTATTCCCCTTGTTTTCTACTTTCATTACAGGCACTAGGTCCAGTCACCTCAGACTAAGGAAGGCAAATGTACAGATTCACAGAGTAGCCCTGGCCACAGAGTAAGAGTATTACATTTATTTTCCAGGACTGATACATTTCTACTGCAAAGCATTATGTACACATAGCAGGAAGATGTGACTGGCCCCTACCCATGGTCCTGAGTGTATTGTTGATGAAAACAACCATCAATAATGAGAAAGATGCCTGCCATTTGCTATGGCCTTCCCACATGGCAATGAACATTGGTACAACATGATTTGTGATATGTCTTATTCCTTACTTTACACCGACACTCTCCATTGGTCTTATTGCAGTCAGGATCAAATCCCTTACTGATTTCACAATTACACGGGCCGCAAACAGGATTTCCCCACCAGCCTTTCGGACAAGGCAAATCAGTTCTACAAAGGAAGAACAAGGAAACAAGAGGAAGCTCTAAGCTCTTCTTAAGAAATACGGAAAAATGCTTTCATCTCTGTTACACTGAAACCTTGGAAACATAACTTGACCTGATGTAAATACCCAAATCTTATTGAAACAGATGGAGGTCACAAACCAGTGATGCTTGATGAACTGTTCCCATTATCATATTTTATATCTTCCATTCTGCTGTACTGCATTAACAAAGAGAGAACACAGCCAAGAGGAAGTGGGGGTGGCAGGGAGAAGGAGGTGCCACTGCCCCAGTTTGAATCAGAGAGAGAAAGTGGGTAAGGATCAGTAGGTAGGAGGAGGCGGCATGGGCTTCCCTCTATCCTCCCCCACCTATGGGCAGTTGGATGATGAGAAAACAGCTGCCACCCCCACCCCCACACAGGGAAGTGTCCAAATGAAGAGGGATCCCATAAGAACTGACTCTCCCCCAACCAATCCTACCCACTGTGCAATTCTTCTGGCCTGGGGGCCTCTTCTTTCATCTCACTATGGAATGGAGGTGATGTTATGAGGGGAGATTCATATTCAAAGATGAAGCAGCTATCCTCTCTCTCTCTCTCTCTCTCTCACACACACACACACTCACTCACCCTCACAAAGGCTAGAAATAATTTCCAGCTCCCCCACCTATTAAACACCTTCTGATTTACCTTCCTTCTTTCCCAGGACCGACCTGGGAAAGTGTAAGAGGAAACACACACACACACACACACACACACACACACCTTTCGCTTTTCTGTAACAAGCAAAACAAAGCCCCCAAAGCTACTGCCAGTTGCTCCTACCAACTCTTCATATTTAAAAAGAATCGACTTTGGTTAGAATGGCATCCACTTTTCATCTGGGCAGAAAAGCAGTGGCAGGGGAGGAGAAAGTGGGGAGGACACATGTTAAAGGGGAAGGGGGCACAGAAGGAATGAAAGGGGGAATTTCCCGGTGAGTTTCTCATGGGTCCCCACTTGTATTATTATAATTGCTATTAGCAACCTGAATGGTAAACCACCTCTGATCATCTCTTGTCTTGAAAACCCTATGAGGGTCACCCTAAGTTGGTTGCTACATAACAGCACTTTATTATTTTTATATCTGTTAATAATTACGAATAAACTAGATCTACCAATTTTTAAATGAAAATCTGTGTACGCAGTAAAAAAGAAATAAAGCAGAATTCAGAACTGAGCTACACTGTGTCTAAGGCAGCTTCTTATGCCGCAGAGCTTCATACCAACAAAAGGAAACAGGGAATCAGAAAGATTTACTTACTTGCTTTCACAGTATTGGCCGTAATAGTTTTGCCCACATTCACAGGTGTATCCATGAGAAGAGCTTGGTTTACGCACGCAAGTGGAGACATGTTCACAGGGATTCAGGCTGCACACGTCAACGCAATCTGTCCCAAAGTACCCTGGGGAGACAAGGTTATAGACATCTAACAGCCACTGTATAATTTGTGATTTGCGTATCTCAGGAAGCCAATCTATTTTAAGCGTACACATTAATTATACCTCTGGAGCTATCAGTAAATTATCCTGCCCTTACAAGACAACGACTACAAATGCTACATTTAAAAGTGCTGAAGGGCTATATTTTTTCAATACTTCAGGTGTCACATATTTTATTTTGTGCTTAAGATGTTAATTATTAAGCTAGTTATTTTCTTTGCATGTTCAGAAAAAGGCTGAACAATATGCCAGCCCTCCCTCCAAATTCCTCTAATTTTTCAAAACAGAGGAAATAATTTAAAGTGTGATTTGTTTGATCTGGCTGCAAACAAAAACACAACTTGATAGAAACTGAACTACATGAGGACACATAGGAGGTAAAATTTTGAAGAAATAGAATTCCCTTTATTTAAATCACAGAGTGAATTCTATGATTATTTTCTGACCCATGCAAATTATTCACTGACCTCTCCAAAATTCAGTTTTGTGATTGCTTTATTTTGAGAAACCTCAGCATTCTGCCAGCTAAAACATTTGTAACTGTAAGTGAATTGTACAAATCAGTTTTCTTTAAAAAATATTTTGCATGGGCATTTGCTGTTTCTTTTGATAGATGTAATCTTTCCCCGTTGAAAAGATTGTATATGAAAAGCCCATGTTCTCGTTTATTGATGAGGAAGCCGGTGGCCGGTATTACTCTTCAGGATACAAAAGCCTGAATAATATCTCTTTATAGTCTTAGTGTATAATGTGCCGTCAAGTTGCAGCCGACTTATGGTGACCCCTTTTAGGGGTTTTCATGGCAGGAGACTAACAGAGGTGGTTTGCCAGTGCCTTCCTCTGCACAGCAACACTGGTATTCCTTGGTGGTCTCCCCTCCAAATACTAACCAGGGCTGACCCTGCTTAGCTTCTGAGATCTGACGAGATCAGGCTAGCCTGGGCCATCCAGGTCAGGGCTTATACTCTTAGTACCATCCATTAATTAACAATTATAACAAATGTGAACCCAACCATCCACCACTCTTGCTTATGTGACAACGCTATAGTCATCCACCATTAATGGGATAGGGATTCCTTTCAGCATCAGCCTGGCTTTTCAGCATCCACTTTTCTTCCATATTCAGATGTGCCATTGGTCTGTTTTCTTTTCTTCTGGGATCTTCTTCTGGGATCTTTTAAGAGGAGCCATTAGAGTAGCGTTTGAAAATAAGAGAGAGTATACCATTCTAGACACTGATGGGTGCCTACTGCTGGATCTTAGGGCCAAAATACATGTTATGTTTGACATTTCTTGGGAAACAGGTGCCTGACCCAACTCATAGTAAAACGTCAGAGTGGGGACTAACCTTTAAAAACTGTTAAAAACATCTTCGTCCCCCCATACAATCCAAATGCTACAAGGGGGAAAGAAGGGCTTCAGGCTTCTGTCCCAGGCTGTTTTCACCACTGGAAATGGCTGCAGGGGTGGGGGCTGTTTGCCCCTTCCTCAGACTCCACATGTCCTGGAAAGGACTCACGGAACTTGAGGAAGGAGCAAACAACCCCCACCCCCAGCAGCTGTTTTTGAAAATGGCCCAGGAGGGAAGCTTGAAGCCCCTCCTTCCCCCTTTAAAGCTTCATAGAGCAACAATAATGCTTTTGAAGGTTAGTCCTGCTTTAACATTTGGCTACAAGTCATATCAGACACTCATGTCTCATCATGTATCAACATGTATTTTACCTCTTAGTTTTACATGATTATGGGCAGGAATTCTGTGCATCAGTTCCTGCAAATCCTGCTGCTATAAGAGAATTTTGAAATCCCTATTATTATGACTAGTGTGCTTGCAGTCATTATTACCTGGATCACAGACACAGGAATAGCTGTCCCAATCGTCAATACAATCACTGTGCTGGGGGCAAGGGTTAGAGTCACAGGGATTGTCCAGTTCGCAGCCTTCCTTGACATTGATGTTGCCAGCCTGATGCATGTTCAACGTAGCTACATTCGTAGATGTCTCTCCCATTCTCACTCCCTGAAAAGGAGGGGGAAAGTAGAAGCAGTGAGGCCATTCTTTGTTTTCTAAGTCAAGATACGGTGGTGCAACTACAGTGCAGTATTCACACCAAAAAGGGAGTTAGTCTGTGAGAACTCATAAACTGGAAGCCAGACTTCTAAAAAAAATAGTTTTAAAAATCTGCAGGTAACTGGATACAATCCAGACAAAGTTAGTGTAATTGAAATCAATGACATGCACACATGTACATGATTAAAATTAATCTTCATTAATTTAGATGAAATTGTACCAATTACTTTCAGTACTTTCAGTTATTCCAAAACAGAATTTAAAAGAGATGCAGAAAGCAAAACAATACAACTCTCTTTAGCCTCCCTCCCCTCGAGTCAGGCTGTTGAAAAAAGAGGAACATCTCAGACGCATTATTATTCATTTTCAGTTTTTACCTGCAGGCATCCATAGAAACCATGCTGCACTGAGACCTGATCTTCAGAGACACCTCCCACAACAATGCTTCTTATTTTTAGTCCTGGCAACTGATTTCCAATCTGTACAGTACTCTGAAAAGAAGAACAGATTAAAGGGGATTGCTGCTTTCCTATAAATTCTCAATTACAGTACTGCACTTGAGTAATGCAGAAAGATATAATGATTACTATATCTACAGTGGCTATGGAATGAGAAAATTTTCACTTGTGTATCTCATAAAAAAGCGCTTCCAAAAGACATAATGTTCTGTTTTTCAATTCAATCCAGTCAACTGTGCACTACTGCAAAAAAAGGGATTTCTAATCCACTGGAAATATGGGATTGGATCCCATTTAGATTTTCATTGATCCCTTCCACAGGTGACCTCTGATTCCCCCCCCCCCAATGCTATTCCTTGTGGGTTTCCTATCCCCAGGAGCAGCATTTAGGAATGTGTTTCCGGCTGCCACAGGAGGGAGAAATTGGCAAAAACTGTCCTCGTCCCTTGAGCCCATGGAAATCTAGGTGGGATCAAGGTGCTTCAGGAATCTTTTTGAGGAAAGCAAACTAGAAATAAATATGAAAAGAATTTGGCACTGGTCTGGTCCACAGTTGTGCTGCCATGAGGTGCTACTCATTGGTGTCTTTCTTGGACTTATTGTTATGCCTTCAATAAAGCTAAAATATTATGGATGTCATCACACCTGATACATCCCATAGTCCAATGACACAACAGCCAGGTACTTAATGTCTTTCCCATCTTTTGCACTCTTCAGCTCTATTAACAAGTGATGCCATTCTCCATCACTGATTCGGGATTGGGTCATCCTCAAACTTGCCACCTGATTCGGTCCATCATAAACGTCGAACACCACGTAGTTGTTCAGTATCTGTTGAAAGCAAACACAACCTTTGCTCACTATTGAAAATAATAATGATATTTTAATTTCTTGTTGTGTACAAAGAAACATGCCTATGTTCTTTATAGATTGTGTGACCTTTGGCTTTTTAAAACCTTCACAGGAATACTTTTCTGAACCTCTGTTGCTGTGTGTGTGTGTGTGTGTGTATTATATATTTATGATATCTCATTAATATATAATTACATTATGCCCTCCCTTTGAACTCTATTCCTTCCTGTCAGTAACATTGAGGTTGATAATTATGGCAAACTGACTTAAATACCCCAGATTATATTATGTAATTCCATCTGCCTGGGAAGATCTATTTGTCTTAGACCTACATAAATGAATATATAGCCTATTGTCTGGAAATAATTTCACATCACGAGAAATTCTTCCTTGCATAAAGAAACCTGATTGACTCTGAGCCATTGTCATCTCAACTAGCTGTTTTCATTTGAGCACTTGCATTTGACAGACTCTTCTTGGGAAAAGAGCATCTTACTATTTGTGATGAATCATGTAATTCTGAGTTTGTAACCCATGAGACAGGGGCCCTAATTCCTATATAGTATCTAGAGGGAACAAGAGAAATAAGTAGTTAGAATGTTATTTTGTGTTTATTTGGACCAACATGGTGGACTGGGTTGAACCCTGTTCTTAGATACCTGACAATTTCTTCTTGGTTATCAAGAAAGCACTAGAGATAAGACTGGAAATGAAAATTATCTCATTTTAAATGGTAAAAATCAACCAAAACCAGTTTGAGTATGACAAGCATTTGAGGCCACCCATACCATCTCTATCTATTTAACAAAACAAACTAATGTATATTTGCACAGCTTCATCTGCCAGCAATCAACAGTGAAAGTTTCTAGCTTCCATGTTGTTTATGCTGAAAACAACGTGGTCCAACCATAGTTCCTGATAAAGCAAGTGTTATGTATAAGTAAATTACCTGGATTTGGGTCAATGCTAACCCAAAATTGGTACTGAAAAATCTGAGAAAGAACTTTTTAATGTACTTTGTCAATGGTACCTCACCACTCATAAATTAGTACCATTAGATCTTTGATGGAGATGCGGCTCTTTACCTGCCCATTTATTCCATATATTCTGTTCTAGAATTCAGCTTTTTTGGCATAAAATTATTGGTTTAATGAAATGGCATGTTGCACTAATCCTGTCCTTCCCAAAATGATACTATTAGGCTATTTAAGAGAATCTGTTACTGATTCAGATGTAGAGTTAATAATGAATTTATTTTCTGCTGCCAAAATAATAACTGCCATAGGCTGCAAAAATTAGAACCCTCATGAATGAGCAATTGGTTTAATTGTATCTTTAAAACTGACTTATTAACAAAACTATTGCACTATTATTAAGCATAGAGAAATAAGTTCTGTTATGCATTTTTGTTGAACATTGAAGAATTTTTAATACATTCTGGAATGAAAAAATAAGAGATTGAATTTATTTGTATGCCTTCTTTGAGATGTTGCATTTAATATTTGATATCTTTAATAAAATTGTCTTCATAAATTAGTGTTGTTAGCACTGATTTAATGCAGTTGCATTAAATTCTAACATAGACTCTTTTAATTGAATTCTTCTCAAAAGTAAACACTACAATCAGGTAAACCACAGCCAAGATGTCTCCTGTATAGCAATTTGACCAATGTCTCTCTTTACAGACCTCACCCCCTCCCAATTTATCCAGATTATATAAATTATTTAAATAATAAAGTTACGGAATTTTAAAAATCAGAATATTACCTCACCACACATTAGTCTTTGATCTAATGCTGAAATCGATTATTGTTTAATGCCACATATTGAAGTTTAGGTTTATCATTTGTTATTTAAGGAAAATTTCTGGTTGTGTCACATTAATTAACATATTTGTACCTGAATGTTGATCTTGGATGATGTTCCTGCCTTTGCTTGCATCAACATGCCATTAACCTTCCGCGTTCTAAACATGAGGCCAATGTACCATGGCACAGAAATAGTGATATCAAGATCATGCCAGAAGACAATGCTGTTCCCGGTGAAACGCTGAGGGAAAGGCATCACTGAAATAAAGAGGGGGATGGCTTTTAACAAAAAGCTTTAAAACGTTTTTTAAAAGTTCTTTCGTGAGTCATTTTTGGTTGAGCTGATAAAGAAAGAGAGCAGACATGAATGCAAATTCTCCCCAGTAACCTAAAATGGTTGCCTTAAGAACTTGCTTAGGATACTTCAGAGATGCAAAAGTGAATGTGGGTAAGGTCCTTAGAAAAGCTGTGATGGCTTTTTGCCAGGAAGAACAAAAATTAGGCAAATATTCTTGATTTAATTTAGTGGAGCTGCTTGTAGCTGGGCTCTGGCAGCATTTTGGACCTTCAAATATACTGCATAAAATGCTGATTCCTCTAAACCATTTTTCAAAACACTGAAACCGATATCCAGTCTCTAAAGACCTGTTTATGTATTACTTTACAAAGAAAATTCCAATCTAGTATCAGGGCTTACGTGTGTACACACAGCTTCACCTCACCACAGGAGGAAATTAATGAGTGAACTGGTATTGCATCACATTTATCAACATCATTATTCAGGATACAATTATTTCTGAGTACAGACCAGGTACATGGAAAGGTATTCATTCAAATAAATGGTGTAGAGCTTGGCTAACTTGTTACTTATTCCTCACAATTAAATCACAAATGAATTGCTGGAAAGCAACAGGAGATGCTGAACGAGACCAATCCTCCCGGGCCAGTTTCCCAGATGTCCGGCAGTGGAAATACTGCTGAATTAACAAAGCATCTCTCCTATAGCAAATGCAGGGTAATAACGAGTTATGGTGAATTCAGTAGCATTTCTCCAGCCTCCAAATGTAATTCAAAATGCATTTCTGCTCAGTGCTTACAATCACAGACCATGTTCTTAATGATAATATACAAGTCAGAATGGAGCCCTACCTTGTATTAACATGAATTGAACATATCTGGAATGTGATTGGTGGGGGAAGGGTGCCGTTGTAGTTGCATAGACTGAGACTGAAAACCCTGGCAGTGAAAGTCAGCAAGGTAAAACCCACCAGTGGTTCCCAAAATCCTCCTGGATGAGACACCAACAATGCTATCTTAAGTAGATTTACACACTTCTCAGTCCATTGAAGTTAATGGGCTGAGAAGGATGTAACTCTGCTTAGGATGGCACTGCACGATTCCAGCATAACCTGCTAGAGAACTCTGAGGCAGAAATGATTTGACATAGTAGAAAGAGCAGGAATAAAAGGTGGATCATGCTTATATCCAGAGTTAGTTAACAGGCATGTTGAGCCCAGCTGCAGGTGGGAAAGGCTTATAATTCCTCAGGGAGCATTATAAAAAGTAGTATAAGAGTAAGAATATTGGATTGGATTCAAAGCACTACCAACAAAGCAAACCTGTCAGACTGGGACTTCCACACCTCCCCCCTTCTGCTGTAGCCCCCTGAAATACTGCTCCCAGGGGTCAAGCACCCTCAAGAACAGAGGCAAAGTTGGAGCCTCTGGTGCGAGGGAGAAACTGGCAAAATTGCCTTCCCTTCCTAAACAGAAGTGCTGTTCTGCTGGCAGAAATGCTGTTCATCATTAGAATTCTGGATCCCACCCACTGTGTTTATGATTTTCCAAGCAACATACTACACTCAGCCCCTTGGGCATCCAAGGCATGCCATCCACACAGCTTAATAAACCCTGGGTTGTTGGGTTGTTATTTTTTTGAGGCTAAAGGTGGGCTGCTAAAAGAACAGCTTTATAAGGGATCTGGTAGCTTCATATAAATGTAGGATTGCTCTTTTCACAGACCTCAGATCATGAGTTTATGCGAAGTTAGATCCAGCAGTTCCCACCACTTTGGCTCTCACTTCCCCTCTGCCGTAACTGCCATGAATTCTGTTATTGACATTACCCGTTTCTCTTTATGCAACATTCTGCCTCACAAATACCTTACGGGAAATAAGTGATTGATTTGAGGCCTCCTGACAATAAAATATACCAACTGTGTTTTTTTAAGTGATTTTTTTTTGGCAGGAAAAGGAGTTACATTATGCAGGAATACAGAAGTATGTGCCTGCCCCCAAATGAATTTATGGGAAAGGACCGTAAAGGGACTAATAACTGGCTGCTTTACACGAATTGAAAAAGGTTCTGACTCAAATCAAGTCTACATATTAACATGTTGTTAAAAGATATTTTCCAAGTTCATTAGTTTTACGAGAAGAAATAGGGTTCAGCTTTCTGTGGTGTTAACAATTTCTTTCAAATACACTGACTGAGTTCTAGGTCACTTTGACCATATGACTGTGTGAAAAACAGACCTCTAATGATTTGCATGGTGTTGTTTACGAGTCTGAATGACAGAAGAATCATACATACATTCACCACGATTTCTGAAAGACACTATATCCATTTCAATACAAATCTCTCTTTTTAGAGATTAGTCTATGACTGAGGTTTGCAGTCTTCGTTGTGGGGAATCTTCTTTAGATTGCATCTCTGCTGGCACAGGGACCTTTTGTCGTTTTAAAATTATACTGTACACTGCATCCAGTGATACTGGCATGTAAGAAACGTTTAATCAGTGTTACTTTTATTACTTATCTCCTGGATCAGGAAACTGGAGAAGACATGGTTTCTGGGGAGAACTGTTAGTTCAAGCAGGACAATATTGAGGTCCTAGAACCTTGGCCAGTAATCAATATGAACCAACATATACAACCTAGAACATGCCTGCATTCCAAAGCATTGGAGTTCTGTGGAAGGTCTTTACTTTACTTTAACCATTCATTTATGATCAGGATGATAAAGGTGCCTAAAGACATTTTCTTTCAATTAATGCCTACTTCTGCATTGTGGATTAGCTGCATTACGGATTGAGAATAAAGGACAAGAAGCTGAGTTATTCACAAGAATTAATTTGGAGTAGGACAGTGTGGATTTATGGAGACACTCCAAAAGTGCTTCTATTAATATTTAGACTGGACTACTGCAATGCGCGCTACTTGGGACTACCCTTGAAAAATGTTCAAAAGCTGCAACTAGTGCAGAATGCTGTGGCTAGCCTGCTGGTCAGGGCCAGCCTTCTGGAACATGTGACCCCAGAACTACAGCAATTACAGTGGCTACTCATCAGCTCCCAAGCCCAATTCAAGGTGTTGGTTCTGTCCTTTCAAGCCCTATACGGCTTGGGAGCTGGGTATCCGAAGAGCTGTCTTCTTCCACACGTTCGTGCCTGGGAATTAAGATCACAGGGAGAGGCCCTCCTGACTGCCCCACCAATCAAAGAAGCTTCTCTGGAGGGCACATGAGAGAGGGCCTTTTTGGTGGCAGCCCCGAAATTATAGAACAATCTCCCCAGGGAGGTGCACCTGGCCCCCTCACTTTTGATCTTCAGGAGGTAGCTGAGGACAGTTTTATTTAGGTCTGCATGTGACTAATTGAGCTTTTATTTATACTGGCAGTTCTAGTTGAGGTTTTAAATGTCATATTTTCTGTGTTTTATAACTATTGTTTTATTAATATAGTAAGACACCTTGAGTGGGGTAAGGTGGAACGGTGGCTAATTAAAGTTTTAAATAAATAGATGCACATAAATAAACAGATTCACATTAAATACATTCACATTAAAAGCAGCCACATAAGCCGTTATGTCTAAATTCAACACTATTTCTTCTCCTGAAGTAAATGGAATTAGACCATTTTAAAGTGGGATGCTCTAGTTCAGGGGTCCCCAACATGAGTGCCCATGGGTGCCATGGTGCGTGTTGACATTTTTCTTAGCACCCGCTAAATATTTTTAGAAAGTGAGTAGGGCCAAATGAGGCTTTTGCCCAGCAGGGCTTCTAAAACGTTGCCTTGGCAACAGCTGCCACCACAGCAAAAGGATCTTCACTGCATAGCTGTATATATGCAGGAAAATATTTTATAAAAAATATGTCATTTAAAAAGAGATGCTGCCTGAAATGTTGAAGATTTACTAGTAAAGTTATGCATAACCTCACTTCCTGATATTTTGTGGTTGGCTCTGCCTTCTGTGGCAGCCATTTTGTAGTTGCACCCATTACCCTGTGTCAGAATTGCAAAGGGGCCCACAGATTCAAAAAGGTTTGATTCTCCACTCCTCCACATGATTGTTGAATGCTAATCTGGTGAACCAGGTTGGTTTCCCCACTCCTACACATGAAGCCAGCTGGGTGACCTTGGGCTAGACACAGATCTCTTAGAGCTCTCTCAGCCCCACCTACCTCACCGGGTGTCTGTTTGTGGGGAGGGGAAGGGAGGGTGATTGTAAGCTAGTTTGATTCTTCCTTAAGTGGTGGAGAAAGTCAGCATATAAAAACCAACTCTTCTTCTTCATCCTTGCTTGAGCTAAATTTCATTTTCTGTGTGTGGAGTTAATTACCCTATTACAGCTGAGTAGGGGTATGCTATCCAGATCTGGTGACCCAGCAGATGATTTCTTAAAATCACCTTTATTGTCCTAAGTGAGTTGTAAAAAGAGGGCTTTATAAAGCTCCTGGTAAGGTGAAATGCAAGGCAGGTATGCCACATGTAGCTGCCGGGCTGCCCTGTAACAATTCCAGGTGGCTCAAACATTACGGGATGTTTTACTCATTAAGTGGAACAAGGATGAAAAGGCTTACCTTGTTCACAGTTTTTCCCACCATA
Organism: Euleptes europaea; assembly: GCF_029931775.1. Classification (NCBI taxonomy): domain Eukaryota; kingdom Metazoa; phylum Chordata; class Lepidosauria; order Squamata; family Sphaerodactylidae; genus Euleptes; species Euleptes europaea. Next base: position 49,236,538 of record NC_079314.1, read on the forward strand.
CCGCAGGGGACAGTTGCAAGAGTAGGTGTTCCATTTGTTCACACAGATGCCCCCGTTCTGACACCAGTTGGTAGTGCAGTATCTCTTCTGAGCGGCACAGCCTGGAACAGCACCAGAAACTATTTAGCCTTAAATTGTTCTGCACTTTTATGCATATGGCTCGCTCCCCCATACCAGGAGCAAACTGCAGCTTATTTCACTGTTAAACTTCTGAAAGTCTGCACCTCTATTCCTGCCAACAGCAACAGCAAAGAAAGACTTGACTACCATGGAGGGTGTTGCATGAAGAACTCCATAGCTCAGGTGGGATTTCTCTCTTTTTAAATCCCAATGGCTGGACCATGCAGTTTTGAAACACAAAGAAGTTCTTAAAAGCAGACTTCTATGCAATGGGGCAGACAGCATGCAAACTAAGAGCCTCTCTAGACTGACAATTTATGGCCAATCCAGACTTGTGCTAGGAGTTCTGTATCCAGGGTGCTCTGGAATGTTTTAACTCAATTATCTGGCACATGGCAGCCCAGTTTGGATCAGGACTGGGGTGTGAAGGGAGGAAGGGTTTAAGAGTCCTGTCTGTTTTCCTGACTGGAAACAGCTCCTGGAGCTGTTAATCTCTAGGGTAAAATGAACACATGAAACTGCCTTATACTGAACCAGACCCTTGGTCCATCAAAGTCAGTATTGTCTACTCAGACCGGCAGCGGCTCTCCAGGGTCTCAGGCAGAGGTCTTTCCCTTCACCTACTTGCCTAGTCCCTTTAACTGGAGATGCCGGGAATTGAACCTGGGACCTTCTGCATGCCAAGCAGATGCTCTACCACTGAGCCATGCAACTTCTTAAAGCCCCCCACCCCCGAGCCATGATCCCTATTTGTTGCACACCTGGTAACAGAGCTTGAAAAAACCAGTGGGAGCTCTGGCCATGGAACTCTCAGTACAGGTCAGCTTTGCCTCTATGATAGGGATGCCAGCCTCCAGTCCGGACCTGGGGCTCTTCTGGAATTACAGCTCATCTCCAGGTGATAGAGATCAGTTCCCCTGGAGAAAAATGGCTGCTTTGGAGGGGGGGACTCTATGGCATGGTACCCCTACTGAGGTCCCTGTCCTCCCCAGGCTCCATCCCCAAATCTCCAGGACTTTTCCCGCCTGACAACCCTATCCCCCGTCCCCTATCGGTGGCCAGGGGGAGACCTGGCTTCCCTATGACAAGGTCCTTGGAGCTTGAAATCTGCTGTTAACATGCATGAAGCACATTGTGGCATGACTCCCAGAAAACTTTCCATCACTGGGGAGTGCTTGTACAGAATGTAGGCATTTTTGTGCCATTTAATCTTCAGAGTAAATGGTCAAAGAATTGTAGCTTTTGAAACCAATTTATTGCATTGTCCTTACTGGACAATAATACTCATACATCAAAGGTGCTCAATCCATCAAATGCTCTTTGCATAGAAGCACCATTAATTACTGTGGGGGATGTACTGGGTTCCCACACAGACTACAATGGAAATGAATAGTCTATGCAGGAAAGGTTGATGGAGAATGTCACTCCAAATATATACGTGCATTAGAGTATTTAGTAATCTGCTTATGAACAAAGGTTTTAAATAGCTCCCGCTGCAAAAGTACACATTCTGCAGAACTATGCTGCAGTGTGGGGCTCTGTACCTGCAAGAGTGCCATTGTTTGCTATGTAGTCTGCCATGTCGATTGGCTTGCTGTCAATGGAGAGGTTCCTCATGCAGCCGACAAACTGTCTGTTGTGCACCGGAAAATCTTCAGGCAAGTTTGGCACTCCTCCCAGGAGCAGGGGGCCAGTTAAATCCAAAGACCTAAGGAAATAAGAAAGCTGGTGACATTCGTGTCAGAAAATTTGCAGGAGGTTTTTCTTCCCCAAAACTCTTTTCCCTAAAGACACCCAGTGAAATAATAGGTTCCTGTTTTTTAGGACAAGAACAAGAACAAAAGAAGAGACCTGCAGGATCACACTGAGGGTCCATCAACTCTAGCATCATTTTTCAACAGATGCTTCTAAGAAGCCTACAAGAGGCCATGGAGGCAGCATTCCTTTCCCCTTGTTCGTAGCAACACTAGTATTCAGAGGCACATTTACAAGCTTAACTACCATGGCTACCAGTTGTTTATAGATCTATCCTCTTTTGTTTTAACCCACTTTTATAAAAGCCATCTAAGCCAGTGTGCAATACTGTGGTAGTGAATTCTATAAGTTAACTATGGATTGTGTAAAATAATGCTTCCTTTTGTCTGTTAGGTGAACCTGAGTATGAGAAAGAGAGAGAGATACTCTCTGTTTATAATGTTATTATACCATCCCCTGGATCATATTCCTTCTAATCTAAAACTAAACTAAAAAGTCCCATTCACTAAATGGAAAAATGCTCCACTTCCCACTCCTTCCTCAAATCTTTGTAGTGACTTTTTACTTGGTCACTTTCACTTGTAAGAGTGAACTGAGAGTCTCTTGCTCTGCCTTTGGCTTTCTTGATGTTCAGTAGAAAGTAAAAATGGTGGTGCCGCTGGAGTGGTGGGCCTTTTTTCAAATGTCTGACCTCACCACTCTTTAAAGCCAGCCCAGACCACTTGACCGGGCTTGTCTGAGTGGTACAAATGCCACTCTGCCTTTTGAGGGAAAGGAAGAATAAAATAAACAAATGAGCAAACAAACTGGGTCAAAAGGGGGGTGGGATGTGAGAAGCTTGTCCAAAGTGGGACTGATTTTATGGGGAATGGAACAAGGATCAGAGAGAACAGCATTAAGTTTTTAAAGAAGAATGGGAGTTTTGCTTGGTGTATGTTGTAGTATTTACTCCAATGCAAGGCTAGGTTTTTTCCACGTATGCCATCAAAAAGGCAGGGGGAGGCATCCTACATTTGCACACAAGTTCCGTTATATCAAGTAAAAAAAACATTGGGGTGAGATGATAGCTTTTATTAGGGGAGGTTGTCTTACATTCAGGATAACGTTCTTTTTGAGTAAATACAGTAGTTGTTTTTAAATGTTTATACTCTGGTTCTCCAGCTTTAACTTCTCTTCAAACCTGTTCTAGAGACCTGCATTTTCCTGATATCAATCTTTCAGTAAGAGCAAAGATTACATCTGTTCTCTCATGCCTCCACCCACCGAATTTGGCTGCCTCTTTCCTTTGGAACTCACTGCCCTCAGATATGTGCAGGAGTCAGCCCATCTTGCTCTTTAAGAAGCACCTTGAGGCACATATATGTTCATGCCTCTTCCTGTTGAGTGAAATATTTTAACTCAGCAGTTTTGTCCTCCAACATCTTTCCTTATCCTTTCCCACTTAGTAATGGGTTATTCACTTAGATTATCAACCTGGGAAAAGGGTCCATTTTTAAAAATTGTATAACCTTTTGAATTCAATATTTTTATGCTGTGCAGCCCTGAGTGGTTTTATGTTTGAGTGCTTAAGAAAGTATTTTTATTATCCCTTATTTGACTTCAATGCACAAATGCAAACTCTTGTTTATGGTCACATTTGAAAGGGAGTTTGGCTGACCCATTCTAAGAACACCCAGAAGAGTAGAAGAAAGGGTCTGGTTGGCCACTGATATGCAGCAGATACCAATCTCAGGTAAGGACTATATTAAAAAACAACAACAACAAAAACCCCTTGTCTTACTTCTTGGAGCCAGTCTGTGTTCCTTGAGCAGCACAGGAATAGTTTCCAATAAGGCTTCCAAAACGCACAGCCACGGCTGTGTCACAGTCATCCACCGTCACAACTGCCACTTTCTCCCCTGAAGGTCCATGAGGAATACCTAGTCTTCCTATGTTGGGCTTCCAGAACAAAGATAAAACAAAATGAGAAAATCAACTCAATCATAAAGCATGCTTTTTCAAAAAATATTCTTTGAAGCACTAAAGCAAGCGGCATAAAAATATATATTGTCCAGGATGGTACAGTGGTTAGAGTGTTGGACTACTAGAATTTGGGAGACTCAGGTTTGAATCCCCACTCTGCCACGGAAGCTTGCTGGGTGACCTTGAGCCATGCAATCTCTAGCAAATGTACCTCAGAGGGTTATGACTATAATGTATAGGAAGGGGAGATCCAAATACCTAAGTAAATATATTAATTTTATTATAAATATCAAAGCAAGCAAACAAACATCTCTGCAAAGGCTTAAAACAGCATTTAAAATGTGAAAATTGTTTTTGTAATCGATATAACTCATAGTTGCTTCATAACCACATGGAACTGTGAAACTGTGGGGGAATGAACATTTCCAAATAAACTCCAGTTATGGAAAAGACAATCATGCTAGGAAAAGTTGAAGGCAGGAGAAAAGAGGAAGACTCAGCATGGGATAGATTGACTCAAGCAAGCAAGCCACAGCCCTCAGTTTGCAAGACCTGAGCAAGGCTGTTAACAATAGGATGCTTTGGAGGTCATTAATTCACAAGGTTGCCGTAAGCTGGAAGTAACCTGACGGCACTTAACACACACCCACGTTGATCATGGGCAATTTCCAAATGAAAAAGCACAGCTGTAGTTTACAAGAGAGCTGGCTCTCAGAAGTCACTTTCAAGCTCCTTTAGTCAACTCCGCTACTGAGAGGTCAACAAGAGTTCTAGCCACAAGGAGGGGCAGTTTAGCAAAAAGGCAGTCTCATCTAAGGGACTGACTCACCAGCACAATGTTGTTTGCTCAGAAGAAAACCCAATAGAGTTTGGTGACTTTAAAAAATGTCACAGGAATAGCAGGAATATATTATTGTCTTTTTATTAGAAATCGTCTGCTGAACTGCAATTAGGGGGAAAAGTTACACTGTACCAGAATTCATTTAGAAGAAAAGGCCATGCACCAGATCAGTAGAATGTCTGATGATGAAAACAGGCAAGAATGGGCAGGTGCAGAGTACAGGAGGAAATATTTTCAAAATCTTTAAAAGGCTCCAGGCAAGGCCAATCTAGGCTATTTTGGCACTCTAGACAAAATGGTGCAACACCTCTGCCTTTCTCATTCATCAGATCCTAGAGCTTTTGGGTCTGATGGCTCTTTGTCTCCAACACTGTTCAATGTGTCCTGGGACCCAGGCTGAATTGACTGTTGCTGCTCAGGCACCTGTATTTCATACCCACATTTCACCCCTCCACTGGGCCTGCCACCTCCTGCTGCTACTATTGTCCCTTACAAGTTCTTGGCTCTCTGGCATCCTTTCCAGAACCAGAACCTCTGTCTTTGTCTCCAGCTTCCCGCTGCACATACTGACAAGCAGATACACATGTAGCAAGGAAACTGGGAAAGAGAATCTCCTTTCCACGCAGGGTTGCCAATCTCCAGGAGGAGCCCCCAAATCTCCTGGAATTACAGCTATAGTCTCAAGACTACAGAGACCAGTTTCCCTGGAGAAAAGGGTTGCTTTGGAGGATGGACTCGATGGCATTATATCCTGCTGAGCTCCCTCCATTCTCCAAACTCTGCTCTCCCGCGCTTCTGCCCCCAAGTCTCCAGGAATTTTCCAACCCACCGTTGGTAATCCTGTTTCAACATGCAGCTGAGGCAAAAAAAACCCTATGAAGTGGTGTCCTAGGTAACCACCTTGTTGTAAAGATAATCCTGATTCAAACTCGTAGCATTTTGCTTCTTGGTTTACCTAGAAACAATCTGGTCATACTACAAATTAACAGTGGTGCGCCCACTCTAGAGGGTCCTACAAAAGGCGTCCCTAACACAGTTCTTATTGATGTTTCAAACAGAATTAGGCTCATGCTTTGTTCAGAGATTTTGTTGTGCTTTTTTAAAAACAGTAAATATTATGGATACTATGATTTATTTATTTAAAATAGGTTAAAGGGGGAAGAACTGTAGTTTTCAATGTATTCAGCTTTCACACATTATATATACACTACAAGTTTATTTTTGTGCTTGGGTATCTTCAGCAGGATACAACATGTAGTGTGAGAAGCTGCCCCTTGAACTGAGGGATACTTCACACAAAGATGCTTATAAAGTTGAATGACATGGTCAGTGGTGGAGGAATGGGGTTCAATTTTAACTTGCCCTCCATTGCAGGGCCCTGATCTGATGATGGCTTTCACAGCTCATTTGCAAAACAAAAACACAAACCCAACCCCAAACGTGCTCATTTCCCCAGGCTTATCCTCTTAAACCTTAGGTGCCTTGAAAGCTATTATTCATTAGCTGGAAATATACAGTCGCTTTGCATTCATGAGTGTTCAGTGTTGTACAGATGCATTTACCAGCATGACTGCTATTATTGTTAATGGAAGCTATTTAAAAAAAGTCCCTGCTTGTGGTACCGAAAATGTACTTCTCACTTGTGGTGCTGAAAACATAGTTCTTGATGCTTTCCCACATACTGTTAACGTGAAAAGAGATTCTGATTCAGGCTATAAAGACCACATACAGTTGAAAAGACAGATTTTTCAAAGAAGAAAAATGTAGGCTGGAATAGCAATGGCTTAATTGCTAATAATTGCCCTGGAAAGGCTCGGTTTCATTCTTTTAAATTAAAAAACAATTTAATAAATGAAAGCAAGAATCGCTGGCTGGCAGCCTGAGGGCAGGGTGTGGAAAAAGCCAAGGCCAGCTTCAACCAGTTTCTAGAAAGGTTGAGAAGTCTCAGGTAGTTTATGCATGGGAGTTTTACCTGAGGTTCCTTGCTCACTGGACCCACACTTTCCTGTTGGGAATCTATGCACCAGCAGTCTCCAAGCTCAAATCAAGTCCTCACCCCTTTAAATGCTGCTGTGTAATTGGCTTACTTGTAGTGCTTACTATGAGAGAAAATCCCCCTCCCAAACCCAATTGCCACATAAAAAAGCATTTTACGAACAACACACACAAAAAGAACAATATGAAAGGAAGTGGGGGGGGGGAATCTAAGCCTCGGTTTTAAAAAGCTTTTCTTCTGCTCAGAATGAACTCTGAGGAAGCAGGAAGTATTTGAATCCCCGCCTCTGGAAATGCTTTGCAATTGGCTGTGAGAGAAACCAAGCTTGCATGTCCTGCACTTTGCCTTATGCATGGGGATTTCATGGGGATTTCACCAGGGCTTTGCTCAGGGGAGAGGGGAGAGTCGGCTTAACAGAGGAATGGGAAGTCCTGGACATTGCGATGGCTGGGCATGAGGTCATCTCTAATGAACGAAAAACTCATGCATAACTCCAAGGAACAACCAATTCAAATCGGAGGCAAACGTGAGTGAAAGTACCCATGAATAAATTACCTCAGTTGCTCTGTCTGTCTTTCTGTCACCTTTTCCTCTTCACAGATGAACAGTCTCCCTTCAACAAGCACTACGCTGAGATAGTTACCGGACTGTTACCAGACTCAGAACAAAAGAAGAGGATGGCAAGGGCTAAAGAGAATGCCGTAGCATTTGTTCTTTGGCTGAATCTCCTTTCCCAAGGCCCAACAGTGCAATGCTATGAAGAGTTACTCTAGTCTATGTTCACAGATTTCAACTGCTTTAGACAGGAGTAGTTCTTCACAGGACTGTTGCAAAGCCATTGAGGGATTCTTTTCTGCTCTTGCTTCTCTTTGTTAGGGGATCCTGATAGCTTGGGTGTGTTCTTGGGGGAATCTCCTGAGAATGGCTTTGGTAGAAGCTGGTTATCGCTCAGCTACAGGAAATATGCTGGTTCCTTATTGGTTTTATTGTTTTGAGTGGCACCTCAGACAGACACCAGTTTTACTATATCTTCTTTAGCGTCTGACGTGTTTCAGGGTCTCCTATCCTATCACACTGCCCTAGAACTCAGGGTGAACTATTGTTATGTTACATTTCTTCTGTCTACAAACAGAAAATACTCACACATCAGCTGCTCAATCCATTGGGACTACTACTTCCCTTTCTTAAATAACTATTGCTTATGTAATTATGACAGCAAGCTTGCCGCAGTGGTTAGTGGTGGACTAGAACTAGGGAAATCCTGGTTCATAGCATGACTTGCAATGACAGTTCCTGGATGACTTTGAGCCATTCATTCTTTCTCAGCCTAACCTACTTCACACAGGGCTGTTGTGATGGTAAAATGGAGGAAGGGAGAATCGTGCATACCATCCTGATCTCCTTGGAGGAAGGTAGGATAAAAACACATCCCTTAAACAACTAATGTCACATATATCTTGACATTGCTCAGGGCTATTTTACACAATTACGACAGAAAGCACATGGCTGTCACTATGCCTACACACAGTAAGGACACAGCCAATCTATACATTTGAAAACACACGTTCCTTGTAAGCATGCCCATATTACTTTTGTGGATCATTTTATGTATCACTTTCTACTTCTTTTTACATTTATTTATATTACATTTATATAAATATACATTTATGTATATAATGTAATATACATATATATTACATTATATATATACATTATAGTACATTTATTTATATTAGAACATGGGGAAAAACTGTGAGTGAAACAAGCTAGATCATACATCAAGTTTCTTCCAACAAAAGGAATGTAAGAATTTATTCTGGGAATTCTCCCTGGATACGGTAACAGAGCCTGACATTCTGACACAAGGACTGCTACGAAAGAATCCCAAATGCCAATAACTGTTTTACACTAGTTCTCCACTCCAAAGTCAACATTTGCAAGATAAAAGACAGCAATGAGATGTTTCAGTCATTTTCATAATGATGTAGAATTTGTTCTGGAGAAGCTATTGTTCTAAACAGCAGAACCGATTTTAAAAACAGCATGGTTGCATATTATGACATAATTTCTATGAAGGGGTACGTTTGACACCTGCACTGTTATCGTGAGAGAGACAAACACATGACATGAAGAAACCCTGGTCTTGTTTGAAACTGCAGGGTTGGAACTAGGAGCCATATGGATAAAACACTGATCTCCTATCCCTTGTGTCACTAGGGATGCTGGTCAGAGGGCACTGCAACTGAAGCAAAAACCACAGAATACTCCTCAACTTGGGAATCACATGATCTTGGAGAACTGATTCCCTGCCACTGCCTATGACAAACGATCTTCTGAACTCCTCATTGGCCAGGGATCCTGGAGGATTTTTTTTTTTTGCCATCTTTGGGCATGGAGTGGGGGTATGGGGGGGAGGTAATTGTGAATGTCCTGCATTGTGCAGGGGGTTGGACTAGATGGCCCTGGTAGTCCCTTCAAACTCTATGATTCTGTGATTCCGTATGTTTGAAAGAAGTCACAAGGCTTTCTCCCCAGCACTTCCAGGCTGTGCTTAACCACCCTTTGACTGAGTACCCTTGAAAACGAGACAAAACAAATGTCATCATGGTTGGCACAAACCAGCTCAGCCTTCTGAGGAGATGGCCTATTCTGAATGCTTTACTAATTTGCTACACACATGCGCATTGTCTCAGATGCACAGACATAAACACATCCTGTGAAAAATGAAGTTGCCAAATTTGGCTGAAATCCTGCACATAGTTAGGCGACAATTCTCAGTGACTTCAGTGGGATTTAAGCAGCCTGTCTGCAGGATCTCTTATATCTTTGTCATTTATTATAAAGTCTCCCAGACATCCAGATTTACTGAAATATTTTAAAAGGCATTTAAAACAACAAGGAATGGCATCAACACTAAAAAAAGTCCACATTTTTGTGTGTAAATCATGCCAACTTGGGGGGATGGGTGGAGGCATTCATCAGCAGTGGATCATTTATTCACTGTTTCAAGCGGTTAAAGGTCAAAGAAAATCTGTTTCCTGCTGACTTTAGAAAGGATACATAGTATTTTCATTTCATTAATTTGTAAAGCAGGGGTGGGGGAATCGCCATATTCCTAGAGGATCCAGATTTTGTTTTCTCACTCATAGCAACTAAGTGGAAAAACAAGTAGTAGAGATCCCAGAAACAAATGGCACACTTCAGATTCACGCACATTCAGTCCCATTAGCTCCCAACAGTATAATATATGAAAGGGAGAAAGCTGCCAGATTCACAGACCATACCTACCTGCTTCAGCGGTCAAAAATCTCATTAACTGCTGTGCTTCTCAACTGATCCCAGCTATCGGAGTCAAGCCTGGGTGAAAATTAAACTAACTTGGAAACAAATAAAGCTGCAGAAACTGGGAAAGGTGTGACATTTGCAACCTAAGGGAAAGAAGCTGACAAATACCAGACGAAGCTTTAATGCCTTGAAGTGTGGGTTTGTAGGACTCATGGATCTGAGTCGTCAATTAGGCAACTAGAAATCAGAAACTACTGGGCGAAAGCCAGTAATGTTAAACTCTCATGTTTGTTAAGGTGCCAATTTCTACAGGTAGCGGGTTGGGGGGGTGGGAAGAGGAGCATATTTAAGAGAGGACAGTAAAAAGCACAGCGAACCCTTCAAATACTTCACAGTAAGGATCAGTTTCTAAGGATCGCCAGAGGTAAGAATGAGTACAATGCACAAACACTTTTTTGACTCCTTTGATGTGTCTCATCTACCCTCTTCGTCCTCCATGCTCATTAAAGACTGAGCTATGTATGTGGCTGTCTTTTGGCTGGAAAGAATGTACACCCATAATGACATTTTATGCAAAATGAGCCAAGATCCTCGTGAGCCTAGACCATACCTCATCCTTTCTTTTTCCCGGGAAAGCCCAGGGCTTTAATTTTTTAAAACTCTTCAACATCACCACTGAGGTTAGCTCAAAAGAAACCTGGTTAGTTCAGAATGGCTAACTCTTTATAACTTTAGAGTACTCACACACACACCACTCACTATCTACCGGTAGTACACTTAAAGTACAATCCTAAACAGAGCGGAACCCTTCTAAATCCTCTATTTTTAATCCGCTGTTTAGGATTCCACTGTTATCCTGCTCTTTCTCCAAAGAGCTCAGGTTGGTGCACAGGGAGATTCACTATAACCTTCTCTTTTTGTATCCTCATCACAATTTTGTGATATAAGGTCATTCAGTAAAGTCCATGGATGAGTAGGAATGTGAACTGAAAACATTTGCATTTTAACACAACATCCTGTTAACTGGAGCCAAATAGCTCCCCAAGGTTTGTATAAATACCTGTTGCCTTACAAAGTTGGACAGTACTACACCAGCTTTGAACAGGGATTAAAAAAAACAGTATAGAAAGAATGAGATAGAGAGTAAAATATTCTTGGGGAGCTGCTACTAAGCAACTACTTTACAATGCTTCACAGTAAGGTTAGTTTATAAATTAAATATTGCTTTCTGACAAGTGTAAAGGATGATTTTGGTCTAGTAAAGGTACCTTTTACGCACTATCTCCTACCTGAAGAAGTTCAGTTCAAGACTGAATTTGGCCCTCGCCATACAATCATATTACACCTGCCATTGGCTATGTGGTGGATTATTTTATCTATCTATCTATCTATCTATCTATCTATCTATCTATCTATCTATCTATCTATCTATCTATCTATCTATCTATCTATCTATCGTTTATACTTGCATACCACCCTCTCCCTGTTTAGCAGGCTTCAGGCTGGCTAACAACAAACGGAAACTTAATAGCAATAAAATTTAAAACTATTAATACCACAACAATGAATTCAATACATTACATCTAAAACCATATAAAGATGGCGCTTAATGAAAAACAACAACCCCTAGATTAAAATATCAGGTGTTGACCCTACAGAAAACTGGGGGGTCGGGTACAGCAGCTAGTGGCAGCACAGGTGACAATTGGGAGGACTTGTAAGGTGGTGAGACTGGATGGAGGGGGGGGGTCCCACAATCCAGGACATATAAACTGTTGCTGTCCTCAACTGTGGGCCTGGTGGAACACTCTGTCTTGAAGGCCCAGCAGAACTGGGCCAGATCTTTAATGGCCCGAGTCTCCCTCAACAGAGAGTTCCACTAGGCTGGGGCCCCAGCCAAGAAGGTTCTGGCCCTAGTCAAGGACAGCAGGATGGCCTTTGGGCCAGGGACCACCAGTAAGTTGTCAGCAGATGAACGAAGGACTCTCTGGGGAGTATACTGGAGAAGGCAGTCCTGAAGATACAAAGGTCCCAGACCATTTAGGGCTTTGAAGGGAAGTACCAATACCTTGAACATGATCCGGAAAACAACTGCAAGCCAGTGCAGCTGCCACAGCACTGGTTCTATATGTGCTCTCTAGGGAGCCCTTGTGAGGATGCAAGCAGTTGCATTCTGGACCAGCTGCAGCTTCCAGAGCAGCCTCAAAAGTAGCCTTGCATACAGCGAGTTACAGTAATAAAGTCTGGAGGTGACTGATGCATGGATTAATGTGGCTAGGTCAGGGCGGGGTAGGTAGTTGCTGGGCTTGACAGTGATGGGAAAAGGCCGTCCTGGTGACGTTATTGACATGGGTCTCCAAGGAGAGAGAGACATCCAAAGTCATGCTCAAACTCCTAATCGAGGAAGATGGTATCAACTGTACCCCATCCAAAGTAGGGAGTTGGATTGCCTGCCCTGGGCCTCCCTAGCCCAACCACAGAACCTCTGTTTTCAATGGATTTAACTTTAGTTGGCTCTACTTTAACCATCTCACCACAGCCCCCAGACACTTACCTAGGGTATCCAGAAGAGTAACCGGCTGGCCATCAACAGAAAGAGCTGGGTGTCATCTTCATATTGATGACAACCCAGCCCAAAGCTCTGGACTTGCTGGGCAAGGAGACACATATAGATGTTAAAAAGCAACGAGGAGAGAATCGTCCCCTGAGGCACCCACATACTAAGGGGTGCTGGGTTGATGTTCTCTCTCCCAGGGCTACCCTCTGTCCCTGACCATGGAGAAAGGAGATCAGCCACTGTAGGGGAGTTCCTTGAAATCCAGTGTTGGTGAGGAGGTGGGCCAACAAGACACGGTCAACCATGTTGAACGCCACTGAAAGTTCTAATAGTAGCAGCAGCGCTGACCTGCCTCGATCCAGCTGTTGATGGAGATCATCTGTTAGGTTGACCAGCATGGTCTCCATCAACATAGCTGGGTCAGAAGCTGAACTGAAACAGGTCAAGGGCAGATGTGTCCCAGGAAAACCTGGCTGTTGTCAGCCACTGCTCTTTCAACTACCTTACCCAGGAATGGTAGATTCGAAACTTGGCGGTAGTTGGCCAGATCAAGAGGGTCTAATTATGGTTTTTGGAGCAGGGGAGTCACAATTGCCTCTTTCAACAACCCTGGGAAGACTCTTGAACCAAGGGATGAGTTGATTATGACTTCCAGGGGGGCTTGCACCCCATCACCACTGGCCTTAATCAGCCAGGTGGACACGGATCCAGGAGGCAAGTGGTTAGCTTCACAGCAGCCAGGATCGTGGTGACATCTGCCAGCAAGAGCCAGCTGAATTGGCCCATTATTGGGCCAGAAGACAGCCAGGGGCCTCCAGTTCAGTTACCATATCAAAATTGTCCAGGAGGTCACAGCAGAGTGACAAGACTTTATCTGCAAAACAGCTTGCAAAAGCCTCACTGCTTATAGTCAAATTACCAATATTTTGGATATTCCCAGAAAGAGAGGTTAATGACTGAACTACTCTAAATAATTGAGCTGGGCAAGAGCTAGCAACCACAATGGAGGCTGAATAAAAAGCTTTTTTAGTGGCCTTCACTGCCACCTCATAAATCCTCATAAACACTTGTCGCCTTGTAGTGAGTACACCGCCAAACTCACTCTAGTTGTCTGAGTTCCCACTTTCTACCCCTCAGCTCTTCTGTATACCAGGGGGATGATTTAGCATGGGGGCACAGAGGGCATTGGGGAGTAATTCTGTTGATGGCCTCAGGAGGCATTCGTGTCAATCAGAAATGATGGCATCTAAGGGATTGCCAGGGAAAATCGGATCTCACAGAGCATTCTGGAAACAAGTGGATTCTTAAGTCTCTGCAAGTGTAAATTTTCTCGTCGCCTAAGTGGGAGGGGGAGGACCAATCCAAGCGGGTCTTTAGGACAAAGTGATCTGAGCATGGCATCACATCCAGTTTGACTGGGCCCAGATCTATACCTGCCATGAAAATCAGCTCCAGTGTCTGGCCAGCTTGATGTGTGCGGCCTGATATAATTTGAGAGAGTCCTAGTGCTGCCTGGAAGACACCAGGTCCAAGCCTGAAGACAAGGCAGCATCGGCACGGACATTGAAGTCCGTGGACTAAAAGCCTGGGGAACCTCAAGGCCCAAGTGTACACAGCCTCCAGCAGGCTTGACAAGGTATGTGCTGGCACGCTAGGTGGTCAGTACACCAGCAAGACAGCATACTCTCCTCAGCCTCCCACACAAGGCCCACACAATCAATGCTGGGTATCTTAGGGGCAGAGATTGTCCTAAAGGAGAAAGACTCCCGGATGAGCAGTGCCACCCCACCCCACCTCTGATCTTTTGTCCAGGACTGATGAAGGACTGAGAAACCTGGGGGGCGGGGGAGGCAAGTTCGCGTAAGGCCACTCCATGCCAGGCTAAGGATGATCCATGGTAATGTGAATCTGCCATGCTTTCAGAGATTAATATTTTTTCTCTGTCCTTTAGTTGCTCACAATGGCTTTCCCTTTAATGTCTGGAGAGTCCTTCAGTGACATCCTACCACACTCTAGCAAAAATGAAGTAATAAAACGTTATCTTCCAATTTTCTTTTCCTTTATCTTCCACAAACAGATATGAAATTCCTTAAAGAGATTCTGTGTAAACCAGCAGGTTTCTGAAGCTTAAAGTGTGATTAAGTGCAGATGAAGATGCACTTCAAAGTCCTCAGAATGAATTCCTCAGGTGCCAGCTAAATGGCTGTTAAGAACACCGTGCCAGGCTAAATCCTTTCCTCCATTAAATGGATTATGGAAAAATGCCAGCTGTTGCTAAAAAAAGAGCTTTGAATAAAGGATATAGAAACAAAAACAAAAATGACACAACATTCCCTAATGCCAAAGAATCCTAATGCCAAAGAATGTGCAGGTTAGTTAAAACCAATACGGTTGCCAGGCTACAGTGTAGGAAGAGAGCAGCAAGACAACCACTGGCAGGACTTCCCATCAACTTCTAAAGTGCAGCAGCTCTGCTTAGGAATGATACCCTAGAACTCTATAACTAACATTATTTCAAGGAGATCAATGGGCTATAGCAGGAGAGAAGACACATGAATGTTATGTCCCACTGACCAAAGTGCCTAGTCTGGATCCAACTCATGGTTAGTTTGTGAAAACAGGATTTGGCTCACAGACAGTCACGCATATCCTGGTTTTCCTCAATCAATACTGGTTTCATCCCCATTGCATTTCTGTAGCCAAGGAGCACATAACATAACACCAGGGAACAAAGCAGGAAAAAGCCAGGTTTTCTACATACATACATGTCACACCATAGTTAAGAATAACTTCAGTTAATAAACCAGCCTCAGATCCTGATTGGAACACTGCATTTTTCAGTTGTATGGATCTCATGATGGGAGTCTAAGTTCATAAGCCATTATTCAGATATTTGCAACTTGGGTTCAGTGAACGGTACGGCATTTTAGTACATTCATAATCCTTCCCTCTTAAAAGGTACACTGTAAATGTCTGCTCATGCCCTATGAAACAACTGGATACCTTTACCCATGCATAACATTCATTGACACATATCTATCTTTTCTCTTACAAAGTAACAACCTGATTATGAAAACCAACCTCATATTAAACCTCTTATTAAAATGGCTTCCTTCAAAAACCCAAACTCAAAACTCTCACATGAAAATCCAACACTGAAATTTTTAATTAGTTGAACTGTCTTTCTTTCTCCCCAGGAAATTCTCAGAACTACAGTTCTCTAAAGGAGCTGGAGAAACATTGACTTCTCACAACCCTCACTTATGGCACAGCTAGACTATACAGCAACCTTGGGGACAACCCAGGGACACCACAGCCATTTTACCTCAGGAATTATCTTGCTTCAAAAATGGGGCTGCAATCCTGCTCAGGATAGCAGCATGGGGGGAGAAGCGGCTCCTTGTTCTCCACATCATATTGGAGGCAAGTCCAGGCCACAACGGGTCTTACAGCAAGGGCTCTAGGGTTATAGTCCAAGGCCACAGTGCAGGGTCAGGTCACATAATCCAGAATCACAGTCCAAGGTCAAGTAGCAAGGTTCCAAGAGCTAAGCAAGCCATGCACCTTGAAGAACCATCATAAAAATTGCAGACAGATTGCTCCCACACTGGGTGTATCTTCTCTGCAGCCTTATATAGTAAGTTTTTCTACACTGCTGCTAGTTCCCCACAAACTGAGTCGGCTCCTCTGCTTATGAGGAACACTAGGCCCCAGATCCAACGGTGACTTATCAGTCTCTCCTAGCATTTTCTTACCAAGGAGCAGCCTTGGGCCGCCCAAGTGCATCTGGGCTCTTGAAAAATGGTGGTGGGGGGGGGAGAGGAGCCCTTCGTCTTCCCTAGCCTTTGGGGCATTTTTAAAGCAAGAGAATTCCTGAGGTAAAATGGCTGTAGTTTCCTTAGGTTGTCCCCAGGGATGCTGTATCATCTTGTTTTGCCCTCAACTACTATTATCAGGAAACATGGAGGTAACTATAGTAGCAAAGGTGATAAAATTGATATAACATCGTATAGATGTTTGTCTGAATGAGGGGGCCTGGTAGGTTAGCCACTAGGAAATGCTGATACAAACAGGTTCTTTTTTGAACTCAATATTCCACCTTGAAGGGTACATAAAACTTAAGATTTAGCTGTGACATATCCATTCCAACTGGCTTCTATTTCTCAGAAACCTTAGCTCTGATTGTGTTGTGTTGCAAATACAACATCAAAGCTGTCTTGTTTATGGGGCCAAACAAGCATTTCTCTGAGCATGCTACCCTTTGAGATTCAAGGCCTTTTCAAATACCCTGGAAGATTCATACTCATCTAAACAAATCTGCACACCATGATTCAGAGTTACTCTTCTAAATCCATTGCAGTCAAAGGGCTTTAAAGGGTATAATTCTGCTTAGAATGGTACTGAAAGTTTTAACTGTAAACAAGGCTTTGCTCTCTGTGCAATTTTCAGTAATTCTATTGACAATCCATTACCAAAACTGTATTTAAACTGGCCTTAGCTGTTTGGAAATTGGAGCTCCTTTCTGTACTACAAGAGATGAACCCTCTTGTCACTGTTATTTATAGTGCAATCCTAAACAGAGTTAAACCTTTCCAAGCCAACTGAAGTCAATGGACTTAGAAGGGTGTAACTGTGCTTGGGACTGCAGTATTAGAGTATTATTATTTTCTCCACAGGGGCAAAATCAGCGGGGGGTGTCTTTTATCAATGACAAAAAGGCAAACAGTGAGCAATGTTAGTCAAGGACCCCTGTTCAAATGTCTCTTCTGCCAACAATTTACTGTCTTAGCCTCAGTCCCAAATTGTTGTATTGGATAATAGTGGTTTACTTCACAGGGCTGACTGAAGGATTGCGTGCGTAAAGTGCCCTCAAGTTGCAGCTAACTTATGGCAACCCCTTATGGGGTTTTCAAGGCAAGAGACTAACAGAGGTGGTTTGCTCATTGCCTTCCTCTGTTTAGCAACCGTGGTATTCCAGGTTGACCCTGCTTAGCTTCCAAGGCCTAAAACGCTTGTTCACTTAACCTCCTTTATCCCCTGTTTCAGCCAGGATTTAGCCAGGATCGAACGCATGCGTTTCGCTGAATGTGCGTTCGATCCTGGCTGAATCCTGGCTGAAACAGGGAATAAAGGAGGTTAAGTGAACATGATTTTAAGGCCCAAGATATGACAAGATCAGGCTAGCCTTGGTCATCCAGGTCAGGCCCTGATTGAAGGATTACAGCAAAGTAATATATATGTTGAACATGCTGAGCACTGAAAGGACTCTATAAACATTACTATTCTACAGCATGATCAGTGACCCCTGACTGGGATCCAGTTCAATCTGAAATGGATCTTGACCAAACTCCTTAGAGATCTTCATAATACAGCAGCATCAAGATGTGGAGTTTTAGAGCCTTAGACCATGAATCTGTCTACCCTTCCCCCCTGCCATCTTGGATTTACTCACAGTGGGGATGGAAGTGGGGTGTATGTATTTGTGGATTTCAATTCATGTCCTAAAGGCTGCATATGTGAATCAGACTCTGAACACTTCACTAATCTGTGACTGGCCCAAGGTCAATCGGTGAGCTAAATGTGAATTTGAAACTAGATCTCTCCCAGTCCTAATCTTATACTCTATATGCCACAATGTTGCTTGATATAAAAGACAGAATACTGTATGGGGGACGAAGTCCAGCAACAAACAATGCCCACAGAAGATTCTCAGCCTCATGATGTTGCCAGGATTTAGATGTGCATACCAGTTGCAATTTATACATATGCATGTGCCATCAAGTTGCAGCTGACTTATGGCAACTCCAATAAGGGGATTTCAAGGCACATGAGAAGCAGAGTTTGCCACAGACTTCCTTTGCAGAGTCTTCCTTGGTGGCCTCCCATCCAAGTACCAACCCTGCTTAGCTTTCGAGATCTGACAAGATCAAGCTACACCATGCTGCCTTTTCTCCCAATTGCAATCTATAGGCAAGCAATTTCTACAATAGATGGCAAAGAGAAGAGGATCTGCCCATCCCTACCTTTGGTGTCGAACTTTTGGCAATGTGTTTTTTGTATATGCTATTTGTATGCTGCACGTAAGGCCTACAGCTTAAACAGCCAACAGATATTAACTAATTCAACTGGGGAAGATTTTCCCTGCAAAATAAAACAAAAACAAAAACAATGTTCTGCTGATGCAGCAAACTTCATTCA
Source organism: Euleptes europaea (assembly GCF_029931775.1). Classification (NCBI taxonomy): domain Eukaryota; kingdom Metazoa; phylum Chordata; class Lepidosauria; order Squamata; family Sphaerodactylidae; genus Euleptes; species Euleptes europaea. The sequence continues at coordinate 49,255,252 of NC_079314.1, forward strand.
AAAACTCTGAGGCTATTTATAAGGTTGACTGGTGAGCGTATCATTAACACAGACAAAAACACTCAGGAGCACTTGAGTGTGACAGTAAATTAAACATGCAAGCCCCCTGCAGGACTAAATGCATTGTGTCTGGTAGGCCAATAAATTTGCTTTTTAGCTGCATCACTTGAGATGCATTTGGGCTTTGTTTAACTGAAGTGCTGCCTGCAAGTTCTCCTTGAAAGCAAAGGCAACAGCTTTTCACAAATGTTCTCAAGAATGGGGGGCCCATTCCTACCTTTTCTATTAACTTAATCTTTCAAACTTTGACAAATTCTTGAAATTTTTGCTTCTTATAAACCTTCTTGTTCAAAAGTCACGGAAACAATGGGGAAGGGAGATATCCCACGGCTGTTTTACAGAAAGCTGACTGCTTTTCCACTGCCAATCTTCCTACTCAATTGCAACTTGCTTGATCAGTGTGATATAGGGGTGCCATATCCAGCTATCATAAAGAAAAGAGTTGAGAATTAAGATTTCCCTCCATGTGTGGATGTGTGATGTTACCATTTTTCATGTTACTATCAAATGGAAGACAATATGCCGGGGAGATAACATTCCTGGGCTCCTTTTGTTCTGTACAACTCTCTAGCATCTGCCATCGCATTTCATGATACTGAACCACTATGTCCTTTTACTGGTTCTACTACTACAGGGCCTGTATGAGCTGTTGGGTTGGAGGATGTCTTCCTGGCTTCCAAATCAGGATCAAGCAAGATAGAAACTTGTGAACAACTTGGATATACAATTACTGGAATAATAAAGGCACGGGTAGTCCCCTGTGCAAGCACTGGGCCATTCCTGACCCATGGGGTGACATCACATCCTGACGTTTACTAGGCAGACTATGTTTATGGGGTGGTTTGCTGTTGCCTTCTCCAGTCATCTACACTTTACCCCCAGCAAGCTGGGTACTCATTTTACTGACTTCGGAAGGATGGAAGGCTGAGTCAACCTTGAGCCGGCTACCTGAAACCGACTTCCGTCAGGATCGAACTCAGACTCCCATTTTCCCCCCATGAGCTTTTTTTACATTGGGTGTTATCATATCCATGCCATCAGGTTTGGTACCTATCTGGAAAGTTTACAGGACCATCAAGTGATCTCTGTTTTGCTGCATATATTTACATATTCATGTCATAGCATATGCAGCTCTATGAACTCTTGCTCATACAGCTAGTTCTGACCCCAGCACTATAGTTGATTCCTTAGAATAAAGCAAGCTATCCTCACAGGTCTGCCATGTTTTCAATGGAGCTGATTTTCTGGTCAATCTGAGATTGGAATTTCGCTGCTGTTTGATTTCCCTCCATGGTGCAGCATCTCATCATGAATTTTCAAACTAAGGAAAAGGAAGTCAGATGGTGCTAGTAAAAATATCAGCGCCCTACCATAAATAAGCAACACTTCTCAAAGTTTCCAGATTTATCACTTGCAAATCACTCATGACAGTTCTAAATACCCCCCCTCCCAGACAGACACAACATATAGAGTAAGCTTGCTGTGCTGTGGATGAATACAGAACATGCCTTTACAACTCAACTGGGCAGACAAGCATACTTGCTACACCCTCCTTTTGCTCATTTTTATTGTATAATGTTGTGTTTTCCACTTTGTTCTGCTCTGGTTAATGAAAATTAGAAAAGCGTCCTACAGCTGAGTGCCTGAGACAAGAAGCTTCCTGCCTAAAGTACCCAAGATGCAGGGTGCTTGGATAATTTTCCTAGATGAAGCAGAACAAGCAAGGGGCAGGGGCAAGACTGGTAGGACCAGCGTGTGATTTGCTTATATGCCTGCCATGGCATGGATGCTTGCCTGTGAGTTCAACTGTGAAGATGGCTAGCAAATCAACTGAAGAATGCTTTTTGAGCCCCCTTATATTTACACCCAATCACACAAAGATATTTAGATGCTCAAAACACTTGAATGGCAGGTAAAATAATCGTTTGCTTTTTATACTCACAAAGGCAAACACAAGGATTGGGCATTAAAAAAATTATACAGAATTATCTGTCAGTAGCTCCATACTGATCCCCTAAACCAGGGGTCTCCAATCTTTCCAGATCTGGGACACACTGGGTGCTTTCACACATCCTGAATAATGCACTTTCAATCCACTTTCAATTCACTTTAACGATTGTTTGCAAGTGGATTTTGCCGTTTCACACAGTAAAATCCACCTGCAACGTGAATTGAAAGTGGATTGAAAGTGCATTATTCAGGATGTGTGAAAGTGCCCACAGAGTTCCAAGCACATGACCCTATCTTGCTGTCCTGCTGTTATTCTCAGCATGCATGCAAAGAGCGTCTAGAAACATGACATCCTTGGACTCTATGCAGCAGTTCCTTCCAAAATGTGAAAAAAAGAGTGATAAAGGAAAGGAGGGAGCTCATGGCAGAGCAGGAGGGATTTGGTGACCCAACAGTGGGTCCTGAACCTTGGGGTGAAGACCATTACCCTAAATCTCACTGCAGCTGTTTGCACTGACTCCTTGAAGCCCTGGAAAGTATCAAAGGGTGGACAGACAATTGCCAGGAAAAAATATTCTGATGCACTGGGAGCCAGTCTGAGCTCAAGGTCATCCAGGGACACGGATGCAATGCCAACAGGTACCCTACCCCCCCCAACTAAATCCCAATTACTGTTAAAATTCTGCTTCTCTTGATAATAGAATAACATCCCATATTGTGACTGAGTGATGTAATTATCTTTCATCGATTTTACTGAAGAATGTTACGAAAAATTCAAAGTAGTACATAAACAGAGCCACATTGCAGCACTAGGGCATAACTAATCACATTCCAATACGCAAACTTACATGGACACTTCTTCTAACCATTTGAAATAATACATTTGTAACTGTATAAACATACAGTTGCATATGAACATACAAGTTCCATCACCTTTGTAAGGAAATAGTTTATTTTTTTATTTTTCAAAGATGGTCAAACGTTCATTTTCAGCCCACGCACTGGTTAGGAAACTCAACAAAACAGTCTATTAAGGCAGTTGAACTGCCATTACTAAAATTCACATCTACATTTCTCACTGAAACAGATGTTATTTTCAGTCACAGTCTTGTTACCATAATCCTCTCCAACATTACTGTTTATGCAGATAATCCCTCTCAATCCTTTAATGAATTTGTTCTGAAGCCATGGGGATTTAAGTGTCTTGAATTCTATTTCTCTCACTGATTGTTATTGGTAACAATTGCATCACTAATGGATAAAATAATTCCACGTAAAACCTCTTCAGTTAGTCCTTAAATGTTTATTATGCTCACACCTTTGAAATAAAAAAGATAATAATTATTATTTTGCTTTAAATGTTCTCCCAGGTGCCCTTCTTATGTTTCAGGAATCTAGTGGGGCCTATTTATTGAGAAAAAGGAAATGTTCAAGAAATGGCGGCAAGGACATACCTTTAAAGAAGAGTATCAGAGAGTTGTAGGCACTGTAGGTCAGCCATGAGAGAGGCCAAAGCACAGAGTGAATAGAGGGTGGTCAGGGAGGCTCGCTACAAGAAAAGCTTCTTCAGATATGTGAGGAGCAAATGCAAGGTAAAAGAGGCAATAGGGCTACTGTTGGTTGAAAATGGAGAAACTCTGACAGAAGACAAAGCAGAAAGACCTATTTTGCCTCAGTTTTTTCTCTGAAGAAGAGAAAGGGCTTATCTAGAGATGGTGGCAGGCAAGCCATGGCATTTGGGCTGCTGGTTGACATGGACAGAGAGGTTGTTGAGAGGCACCTGGCTGCATTGGCTATGTAAAAATCCCCCCAGGCCAGATGTTGTGCATTTTAGTGCTCAAAGAACTTTCTAGAGTGCTTGCAGAGCTGTTGTCCATCATCTCCAAGACCTCTTGGAGGACAAGTTATGTGCCACAAGACGGGAGGAGCGTGAATGTTATCCCAATCTTCAAAAAAGGGAGGAGGGATTGTTACCCCAGTCAGGCAGTGTCCACTAAAGTTTGGGGAATTAGCTGGAGACAGAACGAGGGCGGCAGCAGGAGGGGGGGTTAGCTAGGATCTCTAACCTGTGTCTATCAGGATAGTCCCATGTGAGAAACTCTCAAAATAAACAGGCAGTTGTTGGAATAGAAATTTGTTTTATTAAAAATAATAAAAAATAAAATGAACTTTAACCCATAAAAAATACACACATAAAGCATACAAGAGTCAACTGTAGAGGAAAAAAAGGGAAGAGGTTGGATAGCGTTTAGGGATGGGTGATAATTACCAATCAGTGCAGGAGACATCCACAAAAGCAGCACTTAGGAGGGAAAACGACCAGTGTTTTTGGAAGCAAAGAATACAGATCATGAGAGGGAGGGCATCTTGTCCAACTTCTGGGCATGTAGTAGGGGTCACTGGGTGTGTGTGTGGGGGAGGTATTTTGTGAATTTCCTGCATTGTGCAGGGGATTGGACTAGATAACCCTGGTGGTCCCTTCCAACTCTATGATTCTAAGATCCACACGCAAGTGGAGGTGAGTGCATGGATCCAGGACACACACACACACACACACGTATGGGGCCCCTCTTTATATTCTGAAGGGTCCTAAGGTGATGAGATGTTATGGCAGGGATGCCAGAGATCAAAGAGTTGATTGAACGGAGATGCTTGCTTCCCAGGGTTTAGGGCCAAAAGTGTAGGATAGATTTGATGGTTTGTAAATGTAAATTTACAATTTGCATGCAGATTTGGTGGGAAATGGTCTACTCTGAGTGCTGATTAAAGCACCTTGAAGTGACACAATGGGCTTTAACTAGCCCTTTCTTGTGTGTGAAAGCCAGTCCCATTTTTTGGGGGGACCAGTGCCTTGCTCTGGTGCCAACCTTAGAGGTCCCCTTGCCTCCATGAAGCCCTTTAATGGGAGGAGTGGTCTGACCACTAATAGGATGACCCACCAAACTACAGGCCAGTCAGTCTGACCTCTGTTCCAGGGATGGCATTGGAGCAGATTTTAAAGGAGTCCATCTGTGAGCATCTGAAGGACAACTTCGTGATCTAGGGAAGCCAGCATGGATTTGTTCCTAACAGGTCCTGCCAGACCAACTCGTTTCCTTCTTTGATCGAGTGATGAACTTACTGGATTGGGGGAATGCCATCAACGTTGTTTATCTGGATTTCAGTAAAGCTTTTGACAGGATCCCACATGATGTTCTGATAGGTAAGCTGGAGTACTGCACACTAGACTCTAGGGTAGTTAGGTGGATAGGAAACTGATTGGAGAACCACACGCAAAGAGTGGTTGTCAATTGCTTTTCATCTGACTGGAGGGAGGCATCCATTGGGATGCCAGACGGCTTGGTTCTGGGCCCAGTACTTTTCAATATTTTTATAAATGATCGGGATGAGAGGGTGGAGGGACTACTCATTAAATTTACAGATCACAACAAAATGGAAGGAGTAGCGAACACCCAGGAAGATAAAGGTAGAATTCAACAAGAACTGAACACACTGGAAAAGTGGGCAGATGTGAACAAGATGCAATTCAACAAGGACAAGGGCAGAGTTCTACATCTGCGTAACAAAAATGAGATAGGACTCGCAATAATGGGTATAAATTACGGGTGGAAAGGTATCGGCTGGACATTTGGATTTTTTTTAAACAGTAAGAGTAGTTCAGCAGTGGAATCAGCTGCCCAGGGAGGTGGTGAGCGCCTCTTCTCTGGGATAGGGCTCACAATAATGGGTATAAATTACGGATGGAAAGGTACTGGCCGGACATTAGGATTTTTTTAAACAGTTAGAGTAGTTCAGCAGTGGAATCAGCTGCCTAGGGAGATGGTGAGCTCCCCTTCTTTGGCAGTCCTCAACAGCAGCTGGACGAATACTTGTCCGGGATGCTCGAGGCTGATCCTGCATTGAGCAGGGGGTTGAACTAGATGGCCTGTATGGCCCCTTCCAACTCTATATGATTCTATTATTCTAGGATGTCTGATCTGTATTATTTAAAAACTGGTACCATGCAAGCTTGCAAGGTCCTCCCCAATCAATCCTCACCTGGCCAAAAGGGTTAGGATTGGGTGGGAAGGACTACATGACTAGTCCACCACAGGGCATAAAGCCTTTAAATGTTGTAGCAGCATCAGTGGACGAAACTAAAAATACGTGACATCCACACTGCTGCTGCCATACTTTCATTCCTCATATTTCATATCACATCCTTCCATCAAGGAGCTTGAAATGACATGATTCCAATTTTCCCCCTCACAACCATCCTATGAGGTAAGTTAGGCCAAGGGAGTATAACTGGCCCAAAGTTGCCAGATAGGTTTAATGGTTTGATTAGAACCCAGGTATCCCCAGTCCAGTCATAGCAGTCTAATCACTACAATGAGTGGTTGTGGATCAAGAATACCCCAACATGCCAAAAGAACCTTTCAAGCCATAACTCGTGTTTTCCTTGGTAATGCTGGTAACTGTCTAAAGATGAAGTTCTAAACACACGAAGAAGGAAATTCCATTGCACTCAGTGGGTTATACTTCTGAATAAAATCAGGCCATCAGATCTTCACTGTCTATCAGATTTCTAAACACTAAGAAAAATATGTCATGCTTCATGAACAAATCTTTTTCTTAGGAGATGGAAGTGCACTGATGCCTCTTGCCCAGACACAGCTTACTATTATTTCAAAGCATCCACATTTTGAACCCTCCTCTCTAAATGACACATTTCTGCAATGAAATTTAACAACTCTATTTACTATTTCTGTAAAAAGAGGTACCATACAATGGGAAAACTGGTCACCTGATCTCTATGGAATGAAAGTTGTTTGAGGTTCCAAGCTCATCAATCAATTTCCCAAAAAAGTAAAGCCACCTTAAATCTATAACACAACAATCATATCTATTAATAACTTTGGGATCAAAACTGGTTTGCATACTCTGTGATTACAATCTAAACTATTCAGTTGGAGTTTATCTCAACGCTGGATAGCTTTGTTTTCTAGAGGATGACTATGAAACAGAGATAGATTAGTTTAAGGTGGGGTTAATTGTCGTTTCAGATTAGAGAGTAACTGTGGCCATATATAACAGGTGAACTGCTATCATCACACAAAGCCTGTTTTCCACAAGGAAACGAGATAATTTGTTTTTCAGCAGCAGAGGCAAAACCTCCCAGCTGCATATCGTATGTTTACTGGAGATTGTGGAGGTGCAGCTATATTTCTTTAAAGTTTATTCAAAACAAACTGCCCAATTAGTCTGTCAAGGTCTACCTGGCTTATGTACCAACAGCAAAAAGGGTGGCAGAATTTTACTGAGCCTCACACATGTTAGCACTAAAATGGCACTCTAATTTTCCCTAGGTGCAAGCCCCTTTTAGTATTTATTCAAATTTCCCATGAAAGCAGCATGATCAAATTAATTTTGGATAAAACTTCACTTTGCATTTTAAGAAAAAGATAATTTAGTTGATACATGAAAGATAATAATACATTTCACAGCAAGGGAATTTGGAAACACTTCAAAGATCTTAATTTAAAAAACAACTGCTCTACAAAATCATTTGCCCCCGCTGCCCCCGGTTTTCCAGCTAAAATTCTTTGCTGGTGAAAAATCTTCTTTCTTTAAAGATAAAGTGTTTTGTAAAATTAACACCAAATAATGGGTGCTTTGGGGTCCTGAGCTACTTGGGAGAAAGGAGGTCATATAAATATTTTAAATAAAATGAATAAATGAATAAATAACGCAGTTGCGTTATATTATTAAGCAAGCTTGCTTTCTATTATTAAGCAATTAATGTTTTCAGGAACTGTGGAAGAGAATATGTTTTATTGAGTTCTAAACCAGGGTGAGGTGGGGCACATAAAACCACAAATACATATATTAATCCCAAGATTAAAAGATGTTTAAAATCATATTATAAAATCACTAAAGTCGATGCTTACTTATAAAATTTATAATATCTTATCTCACATGCTGGAAGGGATATTGTAATCACAGATCTGATATGGAACTAACAAATAATTCAGGTGACATCATGGAGAGAGAGACAGGAATCTGGTGACCTCCACGGAAAAGAGTTAAAGTCGGTTGAAACAGATGACAGGACAACCGTATCGACAGGATTTCATTTACTGTTATTTGGGTGTGCCAAAGTGAAAGTTTCGTTTTCAGTGCCTTTTAAAAATACAGCCTGTATTCCAATTAAATAATTTCCACATTGAATTTGTTTGAAAGTAACATTTAAACCGCACTTGAGGAATATTTTCCTAATAATAATATTTCATATGAAGTATTTGTTGCTATTGGGACATAAAATTAAAAAGAGGTACTTTTAAAACTTTGTCTACTAAATGTAAGTCACAGTAAACATGCTAAATCAGATCATGCTCTATTCAGGGAACTGGGAAAATTCTGATTCATATTGTGCAGAAATATTCCCAACATAGATTACAAATTAGCCACAACTTCTGTTTGAACAGTACATAAATTCAAGGATGATTGATATTCTCATTTGCTGTTAGTCTACTATGTGCTAAAACAGCTGCTCTCCAGTTCACCACTCTAGAGTTTAGGGAACTGACCAGACAGGCAGACGATACCGGCAGGATTCTCTACATGTGCGGTGAAGCAGATTTTAAAGAATAAGTCAAAATGTTGCGAATGCAGGCCATGTAAGTAAGTTTGGGAAGTGGCACACAGAAAGAGATGGGTGTCATCCATCTGACAAATACTGGCAAATATTTGCCTTGAGAAACTCTCAGCAAGAAGTAGCAGAATTCTATCCAGATATCTTAAATAGTTATAAGTAGTATAGCAGAACAAAAGAAAATTGATACTGGAAGTTCACCTACCTATCTGGACATTATCAACAATGCAAGCCAAAGCAAAGTTATACTCATGTAATGTGCAAAAGTGCAACATCTTGAAAAGATACCCAATGTAAAGAATTATTTTTCCACAGATCAGCCTTTAGGCACATGTAAATATGTTTTGGGGGAAAACTCAGAAACGTTTTCTCAAAGTGGTTGCCAATATCAACAGAACAACCCAGTAACAAACCATTTTAGTAGTGGAGCACAGGTAGAACCGATATTCAAAGTTGCTAGGATAAAACATTTGTTTACTGTGAACTGAAGTTAGAAAGAGAAATGGGGGCTCTGGAAATGATACAGAGTTGAAATGCATAGAAAAGATAACCTCCTTTCCGATGTGGCACTCCATATGTAATTTAAGTGAAGTAATTTATCTGAGTTACTCTGACATGTCTTAGTTGCAATATCAAGTTTAGACATAACATCTCATTTATCTTGGCACAACCCATAATCCCCCAATTATCTATATCTTAGCAAACTGTTCATGGTAACTTTTTTATCTTTAAACCTTCCTAAACTAAGAGCTTGCAAACAAACTCCTTCGAAATACGTATCACTACAGGCAACAACACTGGTCACATGATTCAGTCACAATGGGGAAACCTAAGGGAGAGAAAAAGGCAACAGGCCAGACGCAACACATAGCCAAGACTATATTGCACAATCTTACGACAAGATACTACACATACCTTCCCATTATATTTTGAAAAGCCCTTGAAGATTCTGACTGCAGATTTATACAACCAATTCCCAGGAGGGCTGAAAGCCCTCTGTTTAGTTATTTACAAAGCCCTCTATAGGTCTCATCCTGCCAGCAGTTAGAGGAGAGCCCATGTATTTTGCTCTCTTAGTGAAAACTTCCTCTGGCGGCACATCACAAAAACATTGAAACAATTACCAACTAAAATCCAGTACTAAAGATATAATCTGCTACTAATACTACAGGATGTTCTTTTTACAGAATTGGTCACGCTACAGCCTAAGGCTGGGTTCTAACCATAGTCTGAAGGTTTAGAACCAAGATTTGGGCCTGTTCACCCACATCCATCAACCCCCTCATGTGCAGCTTCACTTGCAGTTTACAGTTGAGTGCTAACTACAGTTTACAGTGATGGCTGAATTGGCAAGCTGTGGTAATCCAGAATGGGAAGCCATGGTTTGAAGTAGGTTTCCCAATGCTGGTTGGAAGTGACAACCATAACCATAGTTTGTCTGTTTGAATGCTTCAGCAAACCACGATTAACATTTATTTATCCAGAAAATTTGTATGCTGCCTCTCCAGGGTCCTGCTCAGGACAACTCACCCCTAAAACAATAAAATAAATCCAACCAGCCATTAAAAACAAGCCTGGACACGAAAACAGCTTAAAACACTGAACACCCTAAAATGATATTGATGAAACAGTTCTCAGGCTAGAAGCAGACCATAAAACAGCTGGAAAAAGAAAAAGAAAAGATAAAAACTCCTTAGTTAAAAGCATGGGTAAAAAGACAAGTTTTGGCCTGCTGTCTAAGGGAAGGGAAGGGAATTGCCCTGTGAGTCTTAAAAGGGTCCAAAGGCAAAGCACCACCATCAAAAGCCCTATCTCTGGTCACCGCTTACCTCACCTCTACAAATGATGGCACAGAGAGAAGGGTTTGAGAAGAGGATCTTAACTTGTAGGCTGGATAAGTTGAAATGATACTGGATATAAGGAAGGAAGTGGAAGCAGTTGAGCCTCATGGCTCATTTCTGATCTTTGGATCATTGTTTGGAAGATCCTCTAAGCCTGTGTTTGCTCATACCACTCTCAAACCAGCAGATTAACTCACTTGAGCCCAGAGAGAAATGACCTGGGTTTTTAGAAGAGATGTAAAAGTGATTGTTTCCCTATCTTTAAAAAAACTGCAATATACTTTTCTTGCCGTTTTCAAGTGCTAATAGTTATGCAGGTAGATTATGTCTACCATCACTTGAAAAAAAAGCAAGGAATCATGAAAATGAGACAAAGGTTTATTTTTAACCGGTGTGTGGGATCACTTTTCCTTTTAAAGAATACCCTGGAGCTGTCTCAACTGCTTATCTTTTGGCAGCTGCTTAGAATTCTAAACCAACAACCATGCTATGAAATCCAGACTTTAGCTGATATGTTTTCCTTTCTCAGGCTGCTTGGCCAATGAGGAGAAATAACTTCAGCAAAGGAACTATAGATTACTCTATCATGTGTCGTTTTATCAGCCGTTTATATTAAAGCTACCTTCTGTAATAACAAATAAAGCAGAGTATGGTACAAATGGTAAGAAAAAAGTGCCCAGGCATACACGTGGAAAAACTACAGCTATGAGATTAACTCAATTCAGAATAAAACAAAATAAAAGTGAAATAAGCACATGCAGAGATGAGCTCATTTTACAAAAAACTTGAGACAGACATTCAAATTATCTGGAGGCCTCACCTAGGTCCTAAAACTCTTTATTTAAATTATAATACCACTTGAGAAGGGAAGAAACATGCTAAAACATCCCTTTGGCAATTATACTATCCCCTGATTTTCTATTTATCATCCCCTATTTTTTCTAAATGCATTTTAAGACATCTATAACCTACTCTTTCAGTTTATTGATACCTGAGGCAGCTAACAACAAACAAAGCTTCCATAAAATATGAGACATATCCAAAACAATTAGATAAAGACATATATAATCTTAACATACATATATAATCTAAACACCATAGCAGCAACAGAATAATTACAAAAACCATTAAAACCCAATTTAGCAGCAAGTTGCTAAAATCCAATAAAAAAACAAGTTGTAGCATAATAGTAATCTAACCCGGAGCATGTATAAATATAGCTAAATCAAACAACTCAAGAAAGGGCCACAAAAAGACCAAAGGCTCTGTGCTAAAGAGGAGATCTATTCCTTTACCCTCTTGCCCTTCATGTAACGGCACCCTCAAGCTGTGAACCTCCTTTAAGGAGGAGTATAGCCTCTTTCCAATACAAGCTGACACCTTAGTCCAGGTTTGACTGTACTATTGAGAAACAGAACCTCATCTGGATTCCCTATGCCGATGGCCAGAAATTAGTTTCCCTGTTGGGCTGCTTTGAGAATCGAGGGCCAAAGCCTGGACTTTCCCCCCTTCTCCCAGTGGATTGGCTGGCTGGTCCTGTTGCTATGACTGCCACTAATTCTATCAAGCACCTCTTTTGTGTCCATGAGCTGGCCAAAGGGAAGGATGCTTCAGTGGTCTGAATTGTATAGCTACTTATAAAGCTTTTGGAAATGGAATATGACAGTAGAAAACAACAAACCTTCATATTCAAAAATATAACAACAACAACAACATCAACAACAATAGTATTTCTATTTCGCCTGCAGAAGCAGTGCTTAGGGTGGATCACAATATAAAATACATCAGTAATTTATAAAACCATAATAATAATGTAAATTAAATAAAACCAAAACATCACAACAAGACTATTGTGATAGCGCCTAATTAACGCCCTCTCCAGTTCCAATCAGTGTCTATACAATAGTATAAGCAATCTATCGCACAGTAATTTGAATACATGATTTGAAGCACGGGTGCGAGATGTGAAATGATGTGGCTAAGTAATAAAACTTGACCAAGTTATTTTTTTGAAATGGAAATTATTTGTAAATAACTTCATTCTAAATGCTTAAAGTGATGAAATTCTTTCTGGACCATATTTATGTTTACACTATATTTCTGGACATTTACTGTGGTTTTCTAAATTAACTACAGTAGAACGGGCTGCCCTTTCCTGGGTGAGGGTGGTTAGGTGGTGCCAGAAGACGGCGTCCCTGTGCCGCCTCCTAAACAGCTTCCAGCCCCATGCTGAAGCCAAAAACCTGACCTTTTCCTCCATGCCCCATGGAATTGCTCCAAAGCATTCCACAGGGCTATGGCACCATTTTCAGTGGCGTATACTGGATTATTGCCAGAGGGGGCATTCCCAGCCTGAAAGTGCACCCACGGGAATGCCCCCCTGGATGCTGGCATGGGGAGATATGCCGGGAAAACTTTGATGGGGAGGCTGCACCATTGTCCTAGGGCCATGCTGCCGCGTTGCTCCCCGGGTCTGGCGTAAGTCACCCGACGCTGGCATCCATGCCAGTTTGCACAGCACAAGTGGCATGGACGTTGGTATAGGGGTCACAAAGGTTCCTTTGTGGTTTCAGCCCCCCCACCCATGGATTGCATGGTTAAGCTACAAATAAACTAAAAGAAAATCAAGAATTCTGATTTTGCTAGGAAGATCGCCACTTCCTCTTCAGAAGGCCATCTGCTAGATCTTAAAAATAAGTTTAGTTTCAGTAACAGCAAGGTAAATATACCAATTGATTTGAAATGCAGTGATTATCACTGCCCAAATTGTGATATTTTGTAATCCGCCTTGAGTCTCAGTGAGAAAAGTGGGCTATAAATGAACTAAATATATAAAACATCTAAAAATAAAAAAGCTCCATTGGTACAATCAGTTTTCATTGCTATAGGGCTCTTGATGCAGGGCTTTCCTGTTCGTTTCAAATCTGTGAATATAATACTTGGAAATGTACTTGTTCTAAACTGTGAATTAGGATCTTCCAGGCTTTACACAGTCATTAGTGCAGCAGTGCATTACAGAGAGCAACAATGGCAACCCTACTACATAAGACTTCAAACTTTATTATCTACAGCGCTATGCGAAAGATCCAGATTCAGTCATCTACCCCTCCTACTGCTCTTCCAAAGGACAATTGTCAATCATGTCTGAACTATAAACTGTCATTCTATCTATATGGTTTGGACAAAGATACATCTATGGTATTAACCCAGAATGCATTCAGACAACAGAACTACTGATTAAATCTAATTTAGTTTTGACATCAGAATGTTCCCTGTTCAGAAGCAGCAAAAAGGGGACAAACTGGAGGGGGGGACGAGAAAACTTTTTCACTCGTTTTCACCTCATTCCCTTACTTACTGCTGCCCCCGTCCCACATGGCTTTTGTCCATGCAAGTCTCGTGATCTGTGTGTGTGAGCTGGAGAATATGGGAGGAGGTGGTCTTGTAATACCTGACAGTAGCACCATCGTGGATCACATTGGTAGACTTATTTACTCATTTATAATATTTGAATATGCCCTTCTCAATCACATATTCCCCAATACAATGATAAAAATAGCCAACACAATAAAAATAAATTACTGGACATTCATAATGGTCAAAAGTGTAATATACTGGTCCATTGTAATGATGGGATTAGTATCACATTAATTCCTTTCAGCATATGAAGAATAAAAGTCTTATCTTACCTTGTTATAGTACTGCACTTGTACAGAGTGCCACAGTCCATCACTAACCCCTCCTGGAACGAATGGTGAAACAGTTGTAGTGGTTTCTCCTGAAAAATTACATGCAGAAGATGGAAGAGTCAAAAAGCATGCATTTCCATTTATGCGATTAACATTTAGAGGAAAATGAAATGAATATTGCTTGTGCTTTTTAATCTTGCTTTTCCTCCAAGGAGCTTAAGGCAGAATACCCTCTTCTATTTGATCCTTACAACAAATGCTATATGGCGTCGGATTGGTATACCTTAAGGACCTCCTGCTTCCATATGAACCTATCCAACCACTCCAGTCATCTTTGGAGACCCTGTTTTGGGTGCCCCCCACTATCTGAGGCTAGATGGGTGGCAACTAAAGAAACTGCCTTCTCAGTCATGGCACCAAAACTCTGGAACTCCCTCCCCAGGGAAATTTGTCTGTTTCTCTCTATCACTCTCTTCCACCAGCAAGTTTTTGTTCTATTTGGCTTTCCTTCTCTAATTCATATTAGCCCTCCTCTCTGTTTGCTATGTATTTATGTGTTAGATGCTGTATTTGTTTTAAATATTAAAAAAATCTGTTTTAATGTTTGAAACGTTCACCAACTTGGGGTCCCTGAGTTGGGTGGAAAGGTGGCACAGAAATGTTCTAAGTAAATAACAGTTGTGGTAGGTAGGTTAGGATGAGAGAGACAGTGACTGACCTAAGGTTAGCTTCATGTTAGTGAGCTTCGTGGCATAGTGAGGATTTTGACCTAGATCTCCCAGAACCCAGCCCAAGATCACTTACCTGTGGGTACTTTTAGAATTTTGAGAGCAAGTAGTAGATGCACAAAAATGGCTCCCATGGAGGCTGCAACCAGGCAAAAAATGTTGGGAAGTTCAAGCCAATTGTTCTTCTAGAACAAAGGCAGCTATTTTCAAATGACTACTTCCTGCAGACACAAAGGTGATGATGCTTCTTGGGCTCCGCTGAAGCACTACCTGCTTCAGTGAAATGGCAGAAAACTAGGATTTGCTCTTTTATTTGTAAAAGAAATGCTTTGGGGAAGAAGGAAGTGGGCATCAGCGCTTACACCGGGGATGCCTCAGATGCCTTGGACATCACATTGGGGGAATCAATGCTCTGGCTGGGCACTCTAACCACTACACTGGTTCTCTATAAAATATAATCTTCCCTCACTTTCTTGCACAAGGTTTTCGCTAAAAATACATTTTTGGCTTGCTGTGCCCGGCAACAAACCGATCAGGAGGCAGCCTGGCTGTGCCATCCCTGGGTGTGCCTCTACTACCCTCCCCACTTAGGATTGCAATGTAAGATTTTTACCTACTTTCAATTGGAGGAAGATGAGGTGGGACAGGTCTAAGCTGACATAACATGTACATTGCTGCTAATGTGAATGTCAACATTTTATGTCCTACAACACTGAAAATCCTAGCATTACTTAACTACCCTTCCAGACGAAAGACAAAAACCACCAGCTGTGAACTGGCATATGCTATGTTCATGCAAGCCAATATACAAACTATACCTATTGCATGCATACAAACATATCAGCATTCCATATTCCTAACACATCTTAGTGCTGAAACAGTCAGAAGTCCTCAAACCTTAGCAAAAATAAGAATGAAATGTGGTTTTCTTGACAAAATGTAAAAGCAAATGTTTCTGGCAAACAATGATAGTGAAAACAGTTGTTACCCAGGCACAAAATGTGCCTTTTTGCGGCTTTGCCTTGCAAGCCGGAATCTTACAGGGCTATCAGATAAGGTATAGAAGAACAAAGAAAACATTTTTCTTCCCAGAAAATTGCAGAAGTCCTAACCGTACAACTAACGGCATTGCTTCCTGTCTTTCTCCTTTAAATGATGTTTAAAGATTGGAGTTGATCAAGCTGAAAGTGTCAGATTAGTTACACAGACCAGTACAACCAGCCTGGTGACTTATTCACTCCTGTTCTGTAGTTATAACAAAACAAATATCTACCGCAAAAGTACACAAGGGCCTGTCAGGCTGAACAGGTGGGTGGACTACTTGGACAAAAGTTCCCATCACAGCGGCATAAGAGAAGGACACCTCCCCCCACAAAAATACATTAAGAACAATTCAGCATGTATTAAGCCATTATATACCTCTGTCTGTGTTCATGCCAACAGTTACTACACTTCAATACACACACCTGCACTGTTCATACAGAGAGGCGTTACATGCAAATATGGACTCCTCCTTCTAAGAAGTCTATTTTAATTTCTGCATTGTTTGTGTGAATATTGCAGGAGTAAGGGGCCTCCATTCCTTGTGCAAGAATATCCTACCCACCTCAGAAGGCATAGTTACTTATACAGAAGGGCACCTGAAAATTGTATTCTACTAACTGATCACTATATATATAGTTTTTCATTCAGTTAATAATGTCTATTTACTTTTAAAGAGGGAAACGTTTTAACAATGATTATTTTGTAAAGCAAACCTATGCTATAGAACAGGGATTCCCAACCCTTTTGAGCCTGCGAGCACATTTGGATTTCTGACACAGCATGATGGGCATAGCAACAAAATGGCTGCCACAGCCTTCAATTTGCAAGATCTGAACAAGGCTGTCAAAAATAGGACATTTTTGAAGGACATTTTGGAGGACTTTCATTCATAGGGTCGCCATGAGTCGGAAGCGACTTGACGGCACTTAACACACACACACAACACAGTATAGATCCTTGTGCTGCGGTGACAGCTGCTGTCAAAGCAACGTTCAAAACAATCTGCACAGCCAATCAAATCTCCCATAGTCAATCAGAAGCCTTGCTGGACAAAAGCTCTACCTGGCTCCACTCACTTCCTAAAAACACTTGGTGGGCACCAGAAAAGGTGCTAGAGAGTGCCTTGGTGCCTATGGGTACCATGTTGGGGACCCCTGCTATAAAACATGCAGATGTGCAGACCCAATTTCACATCTCAAAAAGCTTGAGATTAAACAATCAAATTGCTTTCCTTTTTGTTTTCTCAGCAATGTCCTAAACTGAACAACTTTCTGCCAACACTGTCTGGCTAGACAGAAACAAAAATAAGACAAGCAGCCTTCCTCTTGCATCACAGTTTCTCTTTCCCAGTACCTCTTCTTGTCAAGATAAAATGTTCTGAAGGGTAACAGACACTAATACATCCATGATAACATCTAGATAAAAATCAGCTCTGGCTACTATACATTATAGGTTGATCTGCAATTAGACTTAGCAAATATTGAAAGCACTGCTTTGGGCCAAACGCTTTGTATCTAATTATATCTCTTGCATGAAAGTGCAAGTAAGTGCATTCAAGGACCTGAATTGTTGCTTTCTAAAGTTCCCGTGACTCACTCCATGATGCACAGCTCAGTTAGATCAAATATATGAGTTTAACGGTGCAATCCTATCCTATCCTATCCCAGCCTAAGCATACTGAAACCAATGGGTTTCTTTGTTTATTTAAACCATTTCTGTACTGCCTTTCTATCCAGAAAGGGTCCCCAAAGTGGTGCACAAAACATTAAAACATTTCAATATTAAAACAACATTTAAAATAAACTATATATAAGATGAACAATTCAATAAAAACATATAAACACACAAACACATAACAACATGACAAAGGAGGAGGGCCAGTAACAGTTATTGATAGTACGCCAAACAAAACAAACATGTCTTTACCCACTGGTGGAAGGCAACAATAGAGGGAGACAGGCGAATCTCCCTGGGGAGGGAGTTCCAAAGCTTTGGCACCATGACTGAGATGGCCTTTTTTTGGGTTGCCACCTGTCTAGCCTCAGATGGCAGAGGAACCTGAAGCGGGGCCTCCAAAGATGACCAGAGTGGACAGGAATGTTTATATCGCAGAGGATGGTGATTCAGGTATGCGGGCCCCAAGACTTATTGGGCTTTAAATACCAGCGGCTTAAATTGAAGCTGGAAGCAATAGATGGAACAAGACAGGAATGATTTGGTCCCTGTGACCAGTCAACATTCTGGCCACAGCATTCTTTACCAACTGTAACTTTTGGACAGTCTTCAAGGGCAGCCCCACGTAGAATGTACTGCAGTAATCTTATCCAAACCCTGACCTGGATGGCCCAGGCTAGCCTGATATTGTCAGATCTGAGACAGGTTAAGCAAGGTCGGCCATGGTTAGTATTTGGATGGGAGTCCACCAAAGAAATCCAGAGTCACTATGCAGAGGCAGGCAATGCCAAACCACCTCTGAACATCTCTTGCCTTGAAAACCCTACAGGGTTGCCATAAATCGGTTGTGAGTTGCCGGCACTTTCCACTACCAAGCTAATCTAGATGTTACCAGGGCATGTATCATAGTGGCAAGATCTTTCTTGCACAGGAATGGTGCAGCTGGCTCATCAGCCGAAGCTGATGAAAGGCACCCTGGCCACTGCTGTCACCTGTTTATCCAACAGGAAGCTTCGGTCAAACACCACACCCAAGCCATGACTGGAGAAATAGTTTAAGCTGGAGTAACTCAGCAGAGCATTACCTACTAAGTCTTTTTAATCCCACTAAAGTCAGTGGCCAAGATCAAGCAGCTTTCTAATAAATGGGCATATCTGTGATGCACCACCCAACATAATTACTCCAGTAACCCAATCTCTATCCACATACCCGCTAAACTGTTGCTTTCAATGATTAAAACTGCATTGTGGCCAATAAATCTAATTTGTCTTAAAAACAACTACTTTGTTGCAGATTCAGCTGAAAGAAAAAAACCCTTGTTCAGTAGGAAAGGTCATATCAAATACATAACGGAGCAGGCATATTTTGGCAGAGTGCTAGTTAACACAATTTGCACTCTTTTATGTAATGTACATGATGATTGCTATGCATGTTGGACTTCCTCAATATTCCTGTTCTGAAACTGAAACTCAAATGTAAAAAAGACACACATGAAAGTCAGGTGGAGAAGGGATTAATTTGGGCTCTTATATTCCTGTTTCCTATCCTTTGGAAATTATTTGCCACTGACGTTCTATACAGCTGAACCTGTTGTTTTGGAATGTGATCACAACATTCTTTAGGTATCTGCTGCTTTTAAGTAGTTGTTTTTATGGATTAACTTGTACATTGTACTGTCAATGTTACAAGAATTGTATTTTATTTGTTTTTACTGTCAGCTACCAGGTACATGGTTTTTGGAATGGAAGAGCTGTATAGCACACTTACTAAATAAAAAGATACATCAGTATGTCTGCCACAGAAACTCTGTACGTTGCATGGGGTCTGGCACATTCTGCTCTTGTGGGACATTAGCTGGAACTGCTGAACCTCACCACCACTGCACATAAAGAATGTGCCTCAGGACACCCCAGTACCACACAAGACTTTGCAATGAAAGCAACAATTAGTCATGGGAGGCTAACTGTCTCAGGGAAGCATGTCTATCTTTATTTAATGTCTCACTGAAGTATCCCTGAGAAGATTCCAAAGAAGCCCAGGATATCCTGAAATACAATTTGGAAACCATTGCTCTATCTGAAAAGCAAAGAACTGCATCAGCCAAAGATTTACTGATTGGGGGGGGGGGAGAGACAACATGGGCTCACTAAATTGAGGGACTCAAGGTTTGCTTCGCTACTGCTTTCCCTCTAAAACCAGATACTTCCTAAAGAGCTTCCTAACTTACATACTAACAAGCCTTTGACAACAACTGCCTTGGAAGATACAGAAATTGAAAGTCTGTGTGACTACAAAGATTAATTAGCTACATTAGCTTTGGAGGCGAGGTATCAAGAAGGCAACAGAATGTTGCTTCCCCCGTTCCCCACAAGGGACTAGGGTTTTGCAAGATGGTCCACATTTATTTGGTGTTATTTCCTCATTTATTAGATTTCCCTTGAAGAAGCTATATGCGAAATGTGTTCTCTTTGCACCATTTGTTTCCTTGCCTTCTTTTGAATGGGTCCATGGGAATGCGCCTGAAGTAGCTAAAAAGGAGGCTGTGGCCACACCTCCAGTCTTTTTCCCCTGACACAGCACCCCTACCTCCACCACCACCCTTGTGTGGTAGAGTGGATTGAAAGCTGGGGCCAAGTAGGGGTTTTTTTTTTAAAAAAATTATGAACCTGATTGGATTTGATTCAGGATAGTTTCTTTCACCTACTTCACTCTGAGTGTTGGGGAGTTTGCTAGAGTCCTACTTGGGTCAGTAGCATTGCAGTTAAATTACAAGGATTATGTGTGGTGACCACCCTTAGGCATCTATTTATAGGTGAAGGGGAGGTTCACCAGACAAAGAAGTCAAAACTAATGTGGCTACAGAGTCTTGGACAGGAACAGCTCCCCCCACCCCCGACTGCCTTGATCCATGATACACAGATCTTGTGGCTAATTTGGCAGGCTCTGCTCACGCACACTCTTGGAAAGGAAAAGACTAAATAGCCCAGAAGGCTGTTTGGAGGCTTGAAGCCAGGGTGGACTCACCCAGATGTTCAGGGATGCTTATGCAGAGCAGGCCTGATTGTACCTGCACTATATTTTAATTGCATTATTAATTACTGCCTTTTACAGATCCTATTGTATTTAATGAAGTTGTGGTCCATTTAATAGCCAAACCTGTGTCAAGTCTCTTCATTCTCTCTTCATTCTCTGTCTGTCTGCAATGACATCTTCCATCTCCAAACATTTAAAGAACAACATTGTTTGTTGCAGGACTGAAGCATGACACTTATTAAATATCAGGTTTTTGTACTTTGCGTGCCAAGCACCGATTTGACATTCATTGTTACTGGCAGCTTGGGATCCTTTTCTTTGGATCATTTACTATATTAATTCAACTGAAGTCCCAAACTAGTAACAGGCCTACCTTTTGTTGCATTTTCTGTTTTCAAGGACTGAGTGAATGGCCTGATGTTTATTGTTATTGGTTCATATAAGACAAGATCTTTCCCTGCAAAATATTTGGCCACGTGCTTCATTCTAAGCACATGAATGGCCCCTTTGACAGTTAAAGAAAGCGGAGAGAATCCAGCACTTTGTAAAAATGAAGACGTGAGCCTCAGTACTGTAATAATAGACACTTCAGTGTAGCAGATATTTGACAACTGATTATGCGTGTGTTTGCATACATTTGTAATATTCATTTGTTTAATTTTTATGCTGCTCTTTCTGCAAGAAGCTCGGCACAGTGTTCACGGTCCTCTCTCATGTGACCCTCACAACAACCCTGTGAAGAGCGTCAGAATGAGGGACGGTGGCTGGCCCAAGGCTACTCTGCTTCATGGCAGAGTGGGGATTTGTACCTGTACTGATCTGACAACTACACCAAACTGGCAAACTGGACAAAAACTCAGTGTAAGAAATTAACAGTTAATGCTGAAATTAAAGCAATAACAGGTAAGTACCACTCGTGCTGAACTGAGTGATAACTACATTTTGATGAGATAACAAAATCTCAGTAATGGAGGGAGAAAATTGGTAAATACAAAAGCCCCCTCTCAATTAAAAAAGAGAAAATTGGTTGATTTCCAAGCAGATACAAAAGAGTAAATTCCTTCCTTGCAGATAAAAACATTCCTCATGGGCATTCACAAAGTTTCATAACTGGTTTCATAACTGGTTGCTGTAACCCCCCTCCCCACAAGCAGATTTACTGCCATGAAGTAATAAAAATATTTAACACAAGCAACAAAAAAGGGAAGCTATCTGAATTAATGAATTTTAGACTATAGAAAGTCTATTCAAAAGGCCCAAGTGTAGTAACAGTACAAGGTCACAGATGAGTTTCCAAAATACAGTGAGTCCATCATAGAGTTATTGGCTGTTACCGCACTAGGTATTCCTAGCGATGTTTCAAGAGTTTGGAAATGTTATAAAAAACATCACTTTAAAAGGGTTTTTGGATGGATGGCTAAAAAATGGTTGGAAGACGTCTTCACAGCTAAAGGAGCCAAACAAAGTGCGAACAGTATTTTTTATATCGTTTTCAAACTCTTAATACATCGCTGGGAATACAAAGAAAGTGCGAACAGTATTTTTTATAACATTTTCAAACTCTTAATACATCGCTGGGAATACCTAATGCGGTAACAGCTATTGTTAAGTTTTAGCAGGCTAAACAGACTGGAAACAGCTTACCTGCGGAGAACGTCAGCTGGATCTGCTCTTCAATGATCTCAAGGGCAATAAAATCGTGCTTCTCATTAAAACGTCCATTGTACAGAAGCAAAGCATTCCTGTCCCTGGTTGCAAACCTGCAACAATTCAGGAAGAACAATTTAACTTTTTCTCTGCCCCAAAGAGGATATCTTCAGGCAAGTGTCTCTGAAAATGAGTGTCCCAAACACAGCACTTACCTATCTTTGTAAGAATGAATGACAACCATTTATTTATAAGACAGAATATAAAGCAGCACACTCAGAGACACCACTGGGATGAGAACTAAACTGTTCTCTGTCCCTGGCTACCTCAAGCCATTGGGAATCAAATCTACTGCTACCTGCATAGGCCCCTTCTGGAGCTTGTTTTCTGGGTTTCCTCGGTTTACACATGCAGGAGAGCGAGGTGGCAGAAAGTTTAAGAGGTGAAATGGACAGCACCATTTCAGACTGCAGGTGGTGGATTCCAGCTCTGAATGATCCTTTGTGTAAAAAAAACTCCACGCAAAAAGAAAACTAGCACAAAAGACAGATAGCAAATCCCAGCATGATGGGATAGAAAGTATTTGCCAGGATTTTTCAACACAGGGTAACAGGCCAGCATGTTATCCTCCACCTGTAGCTGTAGCACATGAAGACATTTGGGTAACGATTAGAGCATAAGCCTAAAGGCATTATAAGGGTTAACTGACATGGTAAAGTATAGAGATTGTAGGGAGAAGAATGTTGATGGTGAATCTGGAAGGGCAGCAATTCAGAGGAACATTAGTTACAATATGTGGTCACTGTAATAGAACTACATCTGTTGAATCAACACACCATGATTGGATCCTTGGTCTGTACAACTGCTAGCATGTTGATTTTTGGTTGTTTGGGTGGTTTATTGTCATTTTGAGGGGTAAATCTTTACCTATACAAAATGTTGGATGAATGCAATATTTCAGTGCAGCTGGGAGCTGGTAGATATGGGGGTGCTATGTATCAAAGAAGGCCAGTATGTGGTATGGAAGCTTGCTGCCTGTCCAACCTCAGTACCCTTCCAAGTGCTGACGAGTCAAGGGTCCCGATTTCCTCTCCACTGTTGAGCGACCTTGACTTACAGTCCTGTTACACCTCTCAGCTTGTGAGCATGAAAAGAAAGGAGGTGCCAACTGTACATATATGCATGGAAGGTCCTGCCAAAAAGAAGCAGAAACATTATAGTAGCTCTATAAGGGTTCGTACATGTAGAATGGCAACAACAGGCTACAGAGTAGCCCGACCCTACAGACCAGCTGCTGTTGCTAAAGACCTTCCCAGCTGGTGCTCTATGAAACTAGAAATCTGAAGATTTTTCTTTAAAAATGTAGGTAGATTGGTTGGCACGAGAGAGAGAGAGAGAGCGACAGAGAGAAGCCGCATCAGTGTGATCATCAGATTGTGAGTACGTGAACCGTAGCTCATAATTAATCTAAAAATATGACAGAAGCTTCACAAGAGAACTAAAAAAATGGTATATGATGAATAAGCAGATGACTCTGCTCTCTCTACTTTTGCCTGAGCTATTTTATAACATCTGCTTTTCCAGCTCTGGAATATGGCATTTACAAGCTAAAGCCTCTGTACAGTTGATGAACTAGATGAACTAGAAATGTTTGCTAGTAGGGGACATGGTTGGTGGGCACGGGACTTTTAAAAGTACAGTTGCAGCCGCATGGATGAATTTTGCTAGGCAAGCTTCCAGCTCTATGTCCCCCCAAGGGAGTGTGAGGCCAAATGTACAAGGCATTTATCAGTTGTAGCAGGGCTACACGCATGTTGTCGCAAATCCTATACCTATCCCAATTTTATCACAAAAGAAACATTCCCCACCTGCACAGAATAGGCACAAAAGACAAGGGCAGATGCATTTTAAAAATAAACAGGATGCTCCAATGCAAACACTTTAGCATGAAAAGTCAAACTCTGCTCCTGAATTAAACTGCTATATGGTTTTACTCTGCAAAGAGTAGCTGGTAACTAATAGCAACTGGTAACTTCATGTAATTTTAGAAAGAGAATAAGCGTACTTGAGAGAGACAGTGAAATGGAAGCGTTGCCTTAACCCCTTGAAGGTAACGAAGGACTGGGGAGGAAAACTTCTTGTGGTCATCTCACAGAAAGGCTTCTCGTATTCTCCTGGAGGGCACTCGCACATGAAACCTCCTATTAGCAGATTAACACACGTGCCTCCGTTCTTGCATACCCCTGGAGCGCAGCGTCCAGAGCGAGAATTCACTTCGCAGGATTCTCCTATAAAAGAAAAAGATAGAAAACTAACTGTAATACACAGAGTAAATTGTGTGCCTAAAGCAAACTACAGAGACTGCAAAGATGGGTGAATTCCATTAAAAGAGACTTTATCATTTGAAACTTGCTGGTTAGTTATATCAAATTTGCCCCAAAAGTTGGTAATCTTTCATGCTTTCTGAAAGATCCCTCATATCCTCTCATGCATAAGGCCTAATGTTTTGTGAAATGTTTCATGCAGATGAAAGAAATTGACACAGTTGATGGGAAAAGAACTTAAATGGCGTGATGGCACTAAGAGCACAAAATACATTTAAGATGCCAAAAAGTCATTAGAACATCATTATAAACACTTAAGGTTTCCACCTACATCACAATCAAAGCAACCAATCAGAGCCGATCCTGCCACTTAATCCTGTAATCAACTATACTTCAAGCCCTTTCATTTCTGTCTGTCAAAACGAATCACTCAGAAATGCAAACTGAGTCACTGCAAATGGTACAGGCCTTTATGAGGAGTTACCATAGCTATGGGCTTTCGTCCACTTAAATGTCACATAACAAACAATAAAAATTCTCACTTCCACTTGAATGACATTTCAGGGCTTGATGAAATCCATTTGACAAACAAGATGCTGACACGAACACATGTAAGTACTTCAAAACAATGACACAGACAAATAAACCCATCTTCTGCTTCCATGTTTATGTGCAGAAACACTGGCCCTGGAACCATTACATAAATGGCACATTCTTGAAAGTTTTTAATAACCTCTTCAGTGAGCATTACAGATTTCACCAAGGTAAAAAAATATTTTGGCAAATGTACAAGCCTCTGTGCTTACCCTACTTTTTTCTCCTGTTCCCTCCTCCCCTGTTTGGAACAAGGGTCACATCTGTACTGAAAGGCTTCCACCTCAGAAATAAAAGCCTGCAGGCTTAAAAAATAGTCAGGTGCCTCTAAGAGGTGTGCAACAGATGGATGGATCAGTGAGACATTTCTCTGCTACATAAAGATGATGGGCATAAGAGCCACAACAGAGGAATACCCATAACAGGACACCAGACTTTGTTTGCTCTAGAGGGCCTCTTTACACAACCAATTATCTTGGGACATTAACCCCTGGACTCAACTGATCCTCGGATTTGTTTACACCTGAAAGTAGTGAATGTGATTCTGAAGAAATCTGTCCAGCTATCTCAGCAACTCCTGACCTTTCTTTATGTTTTTTTCTTTGCCCAAAGCCAAGTGATCTTGTAAACAATACCAAGATTGTTATCTCTGTGATGCAGAAGTGACTAGCATGATGGCTGAGTTCAGTAGAGGTGAACAGTGGCCTCTGGTCCAAGAGAAATTAGTGCATGGCTAAAAAAATTCTGGGAGTTCCAGATACTGTAGACTGAAGTTGTTGACTCAGGTTAACAATCCTGAGAGAACTTCTGAATCCGGGATTATGTAAACAAATACTTTTCATACAAATTGTCTACAGGAATGGTAATAAATTAGATTCTGTCGCAGGGCTTTCCCCCCATTTCTTATTTATTTAATACAGAATTCATATGCCAACTCTCCAGACTCCTGGTCTCAATACCATAAAATCATAATATCATTGATTATCAATATAAAAACCAAATAATTCATTTTAAACAAACAAAGTGACCAATGAGCAGTGTAAAAAAAATTCTGCAAAACAGACTCCAGGCCAGAACGAACCATAAAACAGCAAAAATATATATAAAAAAACACCCCTTAGTTAAATGTCTGGGTAAAAGACATTCTTTTAAGCCGGGTGCCTAAAAGACAGTATGGGAGGGCACCAGGCAAACCTCAAACAGGGAGGCATTCTGAAGGCAAAGTGGTACAGCTGAAAGTGCTCTTGCTAGCCCCTACCTGCCCTGAATGAGGGCACAGACAGCAGGACTTGGGAGGCTAAGGGCTGGACAATACAGAAGGACAATACAGAAGCAGACAGTCCTTCAAGTACCTTGAACCCAAGCCATTTAGGGCCTTAAAGGCAAGAACCAGAACTCTAATTTGTACCTGGAAACAGATGGGTAGCCAGCAGAAACATATTGGCTTGAATTATTGTTAATTACAGGATCTTTCAAGCACAGGTATGACATGATCCCTGTATCCAGCCTGACAGTAGCCCGGATGCCGCACTTTGGATCAACTGCATTTTCTGGCCTGTTTTCAAAAACAGCCACATATAGACCTCAGCATGCAGGTTACAACACAGTGGGGGCCAGCTAGTGAGCCAAAGGCTTACACTCCCTACTGGGGCCCATGTGAGTAGATCCACTATGCAAGTGTTCCACTCCTTCGATATAGTCTTTCAGAAATTTAGGAATATACTCATATTCACACAAGATAGTTTGCTCTATGCACATTAGCATTTTCCCAAGCCTCTACAAATTTGTGTAATGACACAGTTTTAAGCATCCATACAGGAAATAAGATCCTGTGAATTCTGAAGGAGTTTCTTATGAGTAGTCATGCTTCAATTCAATTCAATTCAAAACCTTTATTGGCATCCGAGTAGTCATGCTTTAGAAGGTATGTCCCATAATAATGGTATGCTGCAATTACAGTGGTACTGTTCTGGCTCTGTACAGAGATTTGCCAGTGACAAGGTTTAAGGTCAGGAAGTTCAGCACTACACTGTAGGATGTGTCATGTGTGAGCCAAGGGTGAGCTGGAGAATGGAAGACAGAAGCTTCATCTCATTAAAAAAAGGGACAGTCAGGATTGGAATGGGTATTCCTAACATTAAAAAGACTAGTTGTGAAGTAACACTATCTCAGAAATTCCAACACAGAGGTAGGCAACTTTTTTGCTCCTCCTCTTGCAACTACCTGTGAAGGTGTCTGTTTGCCAGAACACTAAATAGGAGGGGGAGGCAAGGGTTTTACTTGAACAGACACTGAGGGAGCAAGCTGAGCCCCAGAGGTGCTTCAGGAGCTCATGTCAAACCTGGAAGGATGGAGGCTGTGAGGTTCCACAGAGAGAACAAACTGAACCCTCCTGTTTTGCATACATGCCAAGGGCTGCATCCCCTGTCTAATACAGGCAACAGAAAAGGACGATGTGACTGTGGTTCTCCATGCAAGTTGACCCAGAGGACAAGGAGGTCTAACTATTCTCTCTAAATTTTCAGAGGGGCCCTGCCTGCCTCAGGCATTTCATTTAGTACAAAAACCAGGAGGTGAGTTCTATACAAGCAGAGGATTAAGAGCAAACAGAGAGCCGGAGTCCATGGTTTTCCCACTTCCTCTTCTACTGCCTCCTTCACCACGCACACGCACAGAACAAAATAATAAGCACCCTGGAGGGGGGGGGTCAGATAATTCATTCCCCTTTTTCTCATTTATTTTAGGGGGGAATCATTAAAAAAAACAATGTTGGAATTAGGAGATATTTGGGGCACATCTGCTAAGAAAAAAAAATACCCTTCCCCAGTCTGCAGAAATCACACACACATTCTCAAGATTATATACTTAATTTTCATTATTTACAAAAGGCTGTCCAGTGCCCTTAATCCATGATGTTAACAGAGGCAATACAGAAACTGTACAAACAACATTCAAACTGTTTTTAAAGGATTCTTACACCCTTTATAGAAAAAAGTATACCCATTTTTATCTGGGTGAAAGCTAAAAGCCTTTTATCTGGGTGAAAGCTAAACAAAAGCCTAGATAAATAAAAATGTAATGTCTACAAAGTTATAAACAATAGTCACATGGTGGATCTGGACAGACAGGAAGGGATAGCAGACGTTTTAAACCTCGTTAAATATGCTTAATCCAGAGTTCAGTTATCCACACTACTCCATACTGTAAGGATATTTTGTAATGGCCTATGGCTAAAAAAATAAATGAATTCTCTCTTGTTCTCACTACTCCATACAAAAAAGAGAATAAGCTTGCTGCAAGCCAAGAGTATAATAGGACGATGCTCTTTTTAATTCAGTTCTGCCAGTGTATGTATTTTCCTCTACTAGCAAATGCTTCAGACAACACACTGCCTTCTCTAACAGTGGCTCAGTTCAGATGCCGCCTGAAGCCATGGATTAATGAAACAAAGTAAAGGCAAGTGTGATTGTCTGAACTGAGAGCCACTGTGGCATAGTGGTTAAGAGTAGTGGGCTCTAATCTGGAGAACCAGGTTTGATTCTCCACTCCTCCACATGAAGCCTGCTGGGTGACCTTGGGCTAGTCACAGTTCTCTTCGAACTCTCTCAGCCTCACCTACCTCACAAAGTGTCTGTTGTGGGGAAGGGAAGGCGATTATAAGCTGCTTTGAGACTCCTTAAAGGTAGAGAAAAGTGGGGTATAAAATCCAACTCTTCTTCTTGAATGCAAGTCCCTCAAATAACTATGCTTAGTTAGGGTCCGTCAAACCAGGATCTGGAGTCCTCCAAGGCTAGACAGAGAAGGCAATGAAACCAGCATTTGTCATGACAAACCAGGATTTGAGTGGTTGTCTATAATTGTATCCTGGTGTCATTAATTATATATGTACGGAAGTGCAGTCAAGTTGCAACCGATTTATTGTAACCCTAGCAAGGGGTGTCCAAGGCAAGTGAGAAGCAGAGGTGGTTTGCCATTGCCTTCCTCTGCAGAGACTTCCCTGGTGGTCTCCCATTCAAGTACCAACCCTGCTTAGCTTCCAAGTTCCAACGACATCGGGCTATACCATGCCACCTTCCCCCTCTTCACAAAACTAACCACGGGTGAAATAAACCATGGTTTCATGTGATGTCTGATCTGAGCTACTATCTCCTCCAATGAGCAAAATGCAAATAAATACTCCACTAATATCATCTAATAGTGCAAACAAAACTAAATTGTGAAGGGATCAAGAAAACAAGTGCAAATGTTCAGGCATTATATTGTGTAGTCTGCTTGAATTTATTACAAGCTACTGAACATACATTATCAGTGGTTATTGAGACTGCTGACTAGTAGCAGGTTTTGTTCTACATCAGGGATGGGGAACCTCAGGCCCGGGGGCTGTATGCGGCCCCCAAGGACATTTTTGTGGCCCTCGGGAGCTCCGTGGCCCTGCCCCAGAGGCGCAGCACAGGGCAGCCCTCCCTGAAGGTGTTCCTGGGGCCACGGCTTGAGGGCCGCTGCGGCACCCTTTGGACCACCTCTTGCCGACTGACGGCTGTTGGTCAGCGAGAGGAGGGGGAGGGACGCTTCCCCCAAGGCTGCCCCCTATAGCCGCAGTGTGCAGGAACGCCGGGGCACACTGTAAGCCCCTCTTGCTGCCTGTCGGCTGTTGAGCAGTGAGAGGGAGGGGGGAAAGAGGCCCATGGCTACCAGGGGCAGAGCATGCACGCAGGAGCCGATCGGGCTCCAGGGGGCCTTTTGTGGACTCTGGGGGGGAGGGCATGGAGCCTGGGGCCAGGTCGCGGGGGCCGGCAGGTGTGTGTGTGTTGTTGGGGGGAAGGCTTTTCTCTCTCCCTCTCTTTCTGTCTCTTTGTCTGTCTCCCTCCACCTTTTTCTTTCTCCACCTCTTTCCATTTCTTTCTCCCTCTCTCCCTTTTCCTCTTTCTCTTTTTTCCTTCCTTCCTCCCTTGCCGATTGACAGCTCGTTTGCTCGGGCCCACCACTGGCTGCCCTCCCGCCTGGGAGGGGGGGAGGACTGGGGGTGCCCTCCAGGCCTTCTCTGCATGGCCTCCCCTGGGGTTGCCAACCTCCAGGTAGTGGCCGGAGACCTGGCAACCCTAGCCTCTCCACCCCCCCACCGGGAGATCTACACCTGGTATGGCCCCCGAATGATGTTATAAATGTGCAAATGGCCCTTGGCAGGAAAAAGGTTCCCCACCCCTGTTCTACATAAATAATATTTAAATAATCAGACCTTTCAACTTTACTTTCAACAGTCATAAACTGTATTGGGCTGGGCCCTCCCTTCTCCTGCCTTGCCCACCCCTGAGGTTTAAAGAGGCTGCTCTGCCTGCCTGCACAGCAGGAGGCCTTAGTTGCTCCTGGCCCAGGTTCCCCTCTCTCACCAGAGGCCAGTCCCTGAAGAGGGGAGTCCAGAGGGAGTCCAGGGTCTGCTCACCCCTGGATATCCTTTATTAGGCCAGCACAGGAAAGGCCATGGAGGAATACCAAGAAGCCACACAGAAGAGGCAACTGGCAGGAGACATAGAGAAGGATCAGGGTGAAGGTACCCCTCCACCCTACTCTGAGGCTCTTCCTGGGGTGATACCTATAAAAAAGGTAACACTGGAGGGTGCTACAGCCCCAGTCTCTGTCTCGGCTCTGATGGAGCCTGACACTGGAGATCAACTAGTCAACAACAGCTGTCGACTTCATGTCCTATTTGTGGACTTTGGAGAAACACCTGGCTGGCCACACTTGCAAAGATCATGCCAAGCAAGATAGATCCTGGCTCTGGTTAAACAGAGCTTTTGCTTTGTCCTCTGCCTTAGTGCTTAGGTGGAAGTTGAGATCAACTGGATAAGAAGGGTGAACAAACTGAAACTGAATCCAGACAAGCTGGAGGGTGATGCTGGCTGCCAACACCATGCCTCCAATTTGTGGTGTGAAGGTGACCTCTCAGATCATATGAAGAATACAATCTGGGCATGTGCAGGTATGATATCCAAATAGAGCAACTTGACCACAAACTCTAGGAAAATCAAGCAAGAGCATGTGTGGAGGTGTGGAGAGGAGATATTGCCTTCTTTCTCCATCATTTCTCTCATCCCACCACTAGGCCCTGAGTGGAGCTCAGTAAGACAAACTCTGCAAAGGATGAATGACATGATGGAGTCCTAGGGGTAGAAGGGATGCTACCAAAAACACTTAAGCACCAATCTTTAATTTCTGTACAGTCAGAAAGAAATTATTATCAGAATTCTTCAATTTCATCTAAAGAAAAGTTCAGGTGTTACATAATCAATTGTTCAAAATTACTTGTAAACTTTACTGGTGTGATGTGCCTTTTAATTTAATTTAATTTTTTGGCTACAGGACCATCTTTGGAAAAAGAGGGGGAAAGGCTAAACACAGGCAGCAAAGACATACAAAATTGATGCTCCATTGATTAGTTAATATATCATTCCCAGAGTCACTGGAAAAGACAATAATGCTAGGGAAAATAGTGCCACTGTAATGGGCAGTATCAGAAATTTCCCCTACCTTGTTGAAGCAAAGTTCTTTTCTATGTTCCAGGGTGAGCTTTCATCGTGACCAAAATAAAGTCTGCAGTTACATTTTTAATAAGATGTCTGACAGTCTGCTGGTTTCTTTCAAGAGCCTTTACCAAATACTAGAGAGGCTATTTCAAAGCATGATCATACTGAAATGCTATTGAGGAGCAATTTTAAGTAATCATGGCAAAGGGCAAAATATTGAGTGGAAGTGTTGCTTCTAAATCCAGTAACAGAGTATAGCATCCTTCTGGGGAACAAAACAAGACCAGAAGAGTAACACAAGACTGAGAGGCAGTCACTGAACCATGCCAACCTAATCAAAAGATCCTTTGTCACAGTGAAAGTGTAGTTCCCACTTCACACAACTGTACTCCAGAATTCTAAGTATCTTGATATTCCTGGCTAACAGCCACACACTGGAGTTGAACTGTTGAAATTTTCAACAACTATTACATCCCCATACATAGTAACTATATGCATATATGAAAATTGCTGCAAACAAGCATCCTTCTTAATAGATATCCATATCATATTTAGAGGCTTAATATTTACACTGTTGTTGTTTTTTTAAAAAAAACATCTCATACATTGAGCTATGCAGTGCAGAAAAGAGAATTCGAGCAGTTGTTTTATGGGATCAAGAATTTTATGAACAGATTGATGGAGTAGCTATGGGATCAAGAATTTTATGAACAGATTGATGGAGTAGCTATGGGAAGTCCCCTCAGTCCAGTAATAGCAAACTTTAAGATGGAATATTTTGAAAAGACAGCATTAGAATCAGCACCTTACAAACCTACAGTCTGGTTCAGGTTCGTAGATGATACATTTACTATTTGGAGCCATGGTGAAGAAAAATTAATGGACTTTCTAAACCATCTTAATAATATCCATCCAAACATTCAGTTTACCATGGAAAAGGAAATTGAGGGTAAACTCCCATTTCTTGATACCCTTGTCATCCGTAAAACAAACTTTCAGTTAGGTCACAAGGTCTACCGGAAACCAACTCACCCAGATCGCTACTTACACAAAAACTCCAACCACCACCCCCGACAGAAAAGAGGAATAATCAAAACATTAATGGACCGTGCATGACGGATCTGTGAACCACAGTTTCTCAAGGAAGAAACTAATCATCTAAATCACGCACTGCTAGCAAACGGCTACTCCAAGAATGAAATCAGAAGGGCCATTAAACCAAACAAAAATCAGAAAACTCAGGAAAAACAGTCTCCCATAGGAAAGGTATTCTTGCCATTTATTAAAGGAGTCACTGATAGGATGGAGAAACTTTTGAAAAAACATAACCTACAAACAGTGTTTAAACCCACCAAGAAAATACAACAAATGCTACGATCAGCAAAAGACAAAAGAGACCCCCTCACCTCTGCAGGAGTATATCGTATACCTTGCAGCTGTGGAGAAGTTTACATCGGGACCACAAAACGCAGCATACAAACAAGGATAAAAGAACATGAAAGATACTGCAGACTTGGCCAACCTGAGAAATCAGCAGTGGCCGAACATGGACTGACACAAACAGGGCACAGGGTCTTATTCCAAGACACTGAAAGACTGGACAATTCTACCAACTATTTTGTCAGATTGCACAGAGAAGCCATTGAAATTCATAAACATCAGCACAACTTTAACAGAAAAGAGGAGAGTTTAAGAATGAATAAGGCTTGGCTTCCTGTTCTAAAAAACCTCCAGACTAACAAAGACAACATTCAACAATAGCCATGCAGATTAGCTTTGGATTACACACATTAACAGATCACTTCAGGATACAATGGTTCCATATTAACATACCATACCATCATTAGCACATTATCTTGATACTTACAGGACAATGATTAGCACATTACTTTTGCAGGACAATACTCAGCTCAAACCCAACCTCTTTCTGACTATATATTACTCTTCCTACACCCTTGACACTGAGAGACACTGTCCTTCAGTGTTACTACTCTGAAGATGCCTGCCACAGTTGCTGGCGAAACGTCAGGAAAGAAAATTCCAAGACCACGGTTACACAGCCCGGATAACCTACAAGAACCAGTTGTTTTATTTATTTGGAAGCTTATTATTTTATTAAGATTTTAGTAATGCTGAGCTAGGACAAACAGGAATTGGTTACCAGAGTTGACCTTTTAAAACTCTTCCTCTTCTCTCCCTCAAAGACCCTCCTTCTCCCTTTCCCCAGTTGTCCCTCAAAGTTCTGCAGACATTTCAGCCCTGCAGAAATTTGACAGGAGGGGGGAGTTTTGGGGAACATCTTCCCAGCTTGTCTCCTTCCTCTCTGCAGGTTCTTAAAGCCCGTGTGAAGCCAGGGGTGGGAGCCTTTTGGCATGAGCCAAAGGGCCCGAGCCTCTAAGACTATAGCCATTGTACATGCTGCCCCACAGGAGTTCACAATCTGCTCAAGATGTGGCTTTGAGTTTCTTGAGGGGGGGGGGTTGTTTTGTTTTAAATGTAAACTGAATTTGGTTTGTGTAAACTGGTGGTTATTTAAATTACATTTAAGTGTTTTCATAAGCTGCCATAAATAAAACAAACTCCTGGGTTGCCTTTCACACTGATGGGTGAAGTGGAATTTGGCAAAAGACATTTCATAGAATATAATTTTGTTAGCTTATTATTACCTCACAGTAAACTATTTGAAACAAAAGACAACTTTTCTGTTTCTTTAGAGCTTAAGCTACTTGCAATTAAGTGCTTTTACAATTCCTGACTCCTGGCAAACACACTTGTAATGTTGGAAACAATGCATAAAAATTAGAGAAGTAGTATTGAAGACTTGAAGGTGTAGAGCTAACCCTGATCTGGAGCCGGGAGACTGGGGGCTTTTGGTATTCCTCTGCAACGCCATTTCAGCAGCATAAACATCGCAAGATTCGCAGTGGCTGATATCTATGGAGAAGCAGGCTTTATAGCATTGCACTGAAGCAATAAAATAGATGCACCTTACAAGCCTATTTCTACTTACGGAACAGAACCCACTTTCACACCACAGACCTCTACAGCGTGGGCTGCATCCACGGCTGATTCAGACATTCTTAGGCCCTTAACTCTGGCAAGCGTAAGAGGCCCCATAGCATTACCAACAAAATATGTATTATTTCAACACTGAAATTTAGTTTTAAAATGTATTTAGGGGCCTATCATAATCGGAGGCCCTAAACTGTAGCATATGTAGCTTACACTTAAACCCAGTTCTGTTCCCCAGCTCTGTTCCCAGCCTGACTCCCACAAGCTATGATTTCTCCATAGGGTTGCCAACTGCCAGGTAGTAGCAGGAGATCTCCTGCTAATTCAACTGATCTCCAGCCGAGAGAGATCAGATCACCTGGAGAAAAATGGCCGCTTTGGCAATTGAACTCTATGGCACTGAAGTCCCCCCCCCTCCCCAAATCCTGCCCTCCTCAGGCCCCACCCCAAAAATCTCCCGCCAGTGGCGAAGAGGGACCTGGCAACCCTACTCTTCCATCCACATTCATTTGGTGCTGTACAAAATCCTCCACCACCCCAAACCATCCACTGAAATGCATAATCATGGCCATTTTCCAAACTGGAGTCATATTGTTTGTCCAAGGATAGAGTCACCTGCATGATCAAGGTGACACACTGAGCTTCTGGGCTGAAGGGTGGGTGGAGAAAGGAGGATTTAGCGATTACACTGATGCTAAGCATATCACTTTCATTTATAAAGCTTCCTTAATGCTAGCACTTGAAAATGCATTTGTAATGTCAGGGATCCTGTCAAATCATTTTAAAGCTAATTAAGAAAGATGCATCAAGAATGTTGAATCTCCAGACTAGTTTTTCAATGCGATAACACAGGCACTTTGACCTGCGGAAACATTTCCACAGGCAAAAAAGTACCAGAGGGGGAGGGGGGAATGTTCAAGGTTTTGAATAATGAGTCCACACTGCCCTGGGGGCTCTATGAACAGGTCAACAAATGCTGGATTCTGAAGATGGCAGCTGAGAAAGAAGGGAAGGGCATGCACACAAACTGATTAATCATAGCAACAGTACACCCTCAGGTCAATAGCAAGTAGAGGTAAGCCAGAACTGATTTCAAAAACCTCCCAATACATGGCAAAGTAATGTTAACCCTGGAGGCAATCTCAAGCATTTAGTCTCAGGGGAAACAGCCGACAAATGTCCCACTGTAATCTAATTAAAAGTAGAGTCTGGCATGAGCCAGAATGATTATGTTCTGTATACCTAACAACTTGATTCTATTGTTAACTGTTGTTTAGGGCTTTGCCTGCAGCTAGCTGGAAGTCTTAACTCGACAACCTACAGAATTAAAATAAACCAACATTTTATTTCAGCTTAAATTGTCAGGAAAGGTTTTCTAAATTGATGTCAGAATATGATTTTGTTGGTCTTCAAGTGATCTCTTCAGCTCTCGGAAGCTAAGCAGGGTCAGCCCTTCTAAGTATTTAGATGAGAGACCACCCAGGAATTCCAGGGTTGCTATGCAGAGGAATGGCAAACAACCTCTGTTAGCCTTTTGCCTTGCAAACCCTATGCGGTCACCATAAGACAGTTGTGACTTGATTGCACTTTACACACACACACAAGGTACCATTTGACTCCTGCAGTAACAGACTAACAGGGTTGGCTCTCTGTAACTACTGAGTTTTATTACTCTATTAGGTTTGATATAAAAAAATCCTAAACAGTTTGGGCTCTAAACAGCTTAATAACATTGTATGCGATCTTCCATATTGGATAGACCTTGCTGCTGCTTCTAGGGAAATACTACTTTAGATGGGTCAATTTAAAGCAGAGAAGCTGCAGTGGAAGAACAGGTGCATAATCTTTTTCCAGATCTCAATTTTTTTCCACTGCAAATCCTCCATCCTTCTCTTCTGGCCTTGCCCCACTCTCACCAGAGTTACATTATCAAGAGTCACCACACGGGGTGTGGGGAGGAAAGAGAATTATAGCAGGAAAGTTGTAGGCAGGGAAAGGGTTAAGCACCTCCTTTAGTTTGCCATTTCAAATCAATTCACTCTCCTACCATCAAGCAGCTTTTCCCAAAAAGCAGTGGCTGTGAGAGTTTTAATACACAAATTTGAGTGTAAAGTATAAAGGGGATATAAACTGCGTGAACTCTACAGCAGGAACCCATATGCAGGCATTCATTTTCATGGCTCTCCTGTCATTATGTAGAACTTTATTTTCTTTTATCAAAAGTCCATGCCTGGACATTTGTCAGAAATGCTAAGATCTTATTAGGGTCTATATTAAAGCCTATATCAGGATCTTATACATTTGTTTTAAATATTAAACTCCCCCCCAATAATAGAAGCAGCACCTGTTACTTTAAGAAATGAATACCCTCAGTGGCCACTGCTAGGCAACCACAACAGTATCACCAGTCTTCAAGTCTTGGTTTCTGTCAGTAAAAGGCATGGGGAGGGGCAGGGCTGTTAAACACCAGCCACCATCACCCCCCAAAAAAATCCCAGTGTGATGTAGTAGGATCTGGGACACCCAGGTTTGACTCACCACCCTGCCATGGAAGCTTTCTGGGTGACTGTGAGCCAGTTACATACTCTCAGCCTAACTTACATCACAGGGTTGTTGAGAGGATAAAATGGAGGAGAGAATAATGATGTAAGCGATTTTGGTCCCCATTATGGAGAACGGAGCCTTGACTACTTACCGTGAGGGCTCCTTCTCTTCTGAGGCGGAGGGCATCTTGTAGCTGTGGGTTATTGTCCACGCCCTATCTGGAGAGGCAGGACTAAATTGATTTCCTGCTGCCCCCTATCGGGACACTAACCCTCTGTTCCTCAGTCACAGGCTTGCCTAGCTCTAGACAGGAACAAACAAAGTATAACAGAACGAAACGTAATCTTAACCAACAAACACAGGATGGAACATTCCTATAACATGAGAAATAGACAGGAGTTGTGACCGGAGCGGTCTGAAACTGGCTGTCCTCTGAAGGTATGGTTGATAGCACGTCGTCTTGACTTTTCGTCCGGGTGGGCAAGATGCCCTCCGCCTCAGAAGAGAAGGAGCCCTCACGGTAAGTAGTCAAGGCTCCGTTCTCCTCTGAGGCTCGGGCATCTTGTAGCTGTGGGATCTATAAGAGCTCCCATCAGGGTGGGTCACGCATACTCCTCCACGACATGCTGTAAAACCCTGCGGCCAAAGGCCGCTTGTGCAGATGACCATGTGTTGATCTTGTAATGCTTGACGAACGTAGATACGTTTGACCACGTAGCTGCACGGCAAATTTCGTCAACAGGAGACTGCCTGTCAAACGCCGCCGTTGTAGAGGCGCTGCGAAGCGAATGAGCCGTAATTCCCTGTGGAAGAGGAGCACCCGCAGCTTTATATGCCTCTGCTATAGTAGACTTTAAGGCATAACTAATGGATGCCGCTGACATTCTGAGACCCCTGTTAGGATTGGAGATGTTAATAAACAAGTAGTCCGTCTTTCTCAGTTCTGCTGTTCTGTCCATGAAGATGCGCAAGGCTCTACGCAGGTCGAGAGAATGCCAAGATCGTTCCTTTGGACAAGAAGGTTTAGGACAGAACGATGGTAGAGAAATGTCCTGACCACGATGAAAAGGAGAGTTAACCTTAGGGATGAAGGTAGGGTCTGGTCTCAATACCACCTTATCCCTATGAAAAATGCACAGTCCCTGATGAATGGATAGGGCTCGTAGTTCCGACACTCGTCGAGCCGACGTGATGGCCACGAGGAATAGAACTTTCATCCTCAGGAACCTTAGAGGTACTGTCCGAAGAGGTTCGAAGGGTTCCTTCGTTAGGGCCTTGAGGACGATGTTAAGGTTCCAGGTAGGGAACCGGTGAACCGTAGGAGGTCGAGTCTGGGATACTCCCTTTAGAAAGGAGACAATATGCCGATGATTGGATAACGAAACTCCATCTACCGTTGGTATAACTGTAGCTATGGCTGAGACCTGTCTACGTAGAGTAGAAACTGCCAGGTTTAATCTCACTCCCTCCTGTAAGAACCCCAGGATGCTGTTGATTCCTGGTTGAAGAGGGTCAAATTTCTTTCTACGTGCCCATCTGACAAACGCCTTCCAAGATGCGGAATAAATGCGCCGGGTCGCAGGTCTGCGTGCCTCTAATATGGTGTTCACGACCTCTGTAGAGTAACCCAGATTGACAAGGTTCATCCTTTCAAGTGCCAGACGGTCAAGCAGAACCAGTGGGGGTCTGGATGGATTAAGGGTCCCTGGCGTAGAGTTCCCCACTGCACTGGAATTCTCCATGGGTCTTGAACTGCCAGTTTTCGCAGAGTGACAAACCACGGACGGCGAGGCCAAAACGGTGCCACGAGGAGTACGTTGGCTTTTTCCGTCTGAATCTTGCGAAGGACCTTCGGAATGATTGGCAGAGGTGGGAAGGCGTACAGAAGAGCCTTTGGCCAAGGATTGAGAAGAGCGTCGATTCTCTCTGCGTCTGGGTGGAAGTATCTCGAGTAGAATCTTGGAAGTTTGGAATTGTCTGACGAGGCGAACAAATCGACCTCTGGAAGACCAAATCTTTGAGTGATGAGACGAAAGGAGTCCTGATCCAAGGACCACTCTCCTTCGTTTACTTGTTGCCTGCTTAACCAATCGGCTTCCACATTGAGAGTGCCCTTTATGTGTTCTGCCCGGATTGACAGGACCTTGAACTGGGCCCACTGGAACAGTCTGACTGCTTCCTGATGCAAAGTCGTTGACCTTGTGCCCCCCTGTTTGTTCAGGTGGGCCTTGGTAGTTGTATTGTCCGTCCTGACCAGGACGTGATGATTGCAAATGTCCGCTGAGAAGGATAGAAGAGCCAGTCTCACAGCTCGTAGCTCTAGTACATTGATGTGTTGGGTCGACTCCTGAGCAGACCAGCGACCCTGGGCAATTTTCCCATTGAGGGTGGCTCCCCACCCCTCCAAACTGGCGTCCGTAAACAGCTGAAGAGGATCCTCGTGTAGGTACTGTGCGGGCTTGGTTAGATTCTCTCTGGACGCCCACCAACGCAAGCTGTTGCGGACCCTGACTGGTAAGGGAATTAATTTGTCCCGCTTCATCCCAATGTCCCCTTGATATGGACGGAGATGCCACTGTAATTGTCTGGAGTGGAACCTGGCCCAGGGTACCACTGCTATGCATGAAATCATGTGCCCTAAAAGCTTCGCTAGGGACATTAACCTGACTGATTTGGAGCAGACGGCCAAGGAAGCCCGACTGACCATCTTTTCCACTCTCTCTCTTGAAAGGGATACAGTGTTTTTCCGAGAGTCTATACGGACTCCCAGGTGGACCAGAGATTGTGAGGGGCTGAGGGAACTTTTCTCGAAGTTCACTAAATACCCGTGTTCTTGAAGGACCTGAACTACTCTGATGGTATGAAGCCGGGATTGTTCCCTGGATTGTGCACAGATCAGGATGTCGTCCAGGTACAGATGTACCTGGATAGACTCCTGTCTGAGGGTGGCCATAACAGTCACCAGGGTTTTCGTGAATACCCGAGGGGCAGAGGCTAACCCAAAGGGGAGCGCCCTGAACTGATAATGATCCCTGTTGTGGGTGAAGCGAAGGAACCTTCTGTGGGACGGGTGGATGAAGACATGGAGGTAGGCCTCCGTCAAATCCACTGCTGTCATAAAGGTCTGAGGCTGGAGGGACTCTATGATGGATTTTAAGGTTTCCATCCGGAAACGTTTGCGCCTCATTTTCCTGTTCACGTATTTTAAATTGAGGATAGCCCTCCAGTCCCCATTTTTCTTCGGAACCGTGAAGAATATGGAGTAGACCCCCATCCCTTTCTCCGGGTTGGGGACCTTCTCCACGGCCCCTATGAGCAGCAGATGTTGAATTGCTCTGGCGGTTCTGGCCCTCTTTTCTTTCTTTAGAGGAAAAGGGGAGGAAAGGAAACGATCCCGAGGCAGGGAAGAAAACTCCAGGAGATATCCCTGAGAAATTATTTGGGATACCCACGAATCCGGTTTGGATTTTGCCCAAATGTGACTGAAAGCCTGAAGTCTCCCCCCCACTCTCAGCAGTGAGGCGTCATTGTGAATTGTTGTTTTTGGTGAACTTGTCCCCTTTGTCAGACCTAGTCTGGCCTTGTCTCTGGAACTTCCCCCCTTTCCGAAAGGACCTGCTCTGGTTCCAAGAGGTGTTCTGGTTCCAGGAGCCCTTTCTATAATCTGCCCGGTATCTGGGAGAAACCTTGGATGAACGAAAGGACGGGTAGGAAGAGGATCTATTCTCCTTCCGAAGTTGTCTCGGGAGCACGTGCTTCTTATCCCTAGTTTCAATCAAAATCCCATCCATTTTTTCCCCGAAAAGTCGTCCCCCTTTAATGGGGTATGACATGAGGATAGTTTTGGATCTGAAATCGGCCGGCCAAGCCCTGAGCCATAGAGCCCTTCTAATGGACGTGGTGGAAGCCATGGCCCTGGCCGTGAAGGACATTGTGTCCAGGGATGCATCTGCCATGAGAGTGATGGCGCTAAGCACTC
Source organism: Euleptes europaea (assembly GCF_029931775.1). NCBI lineage: Eukaryota > Metazoa > Chordata > Lepidosauria > Squamata > Sphaerodactylidae > Euleptes > Euleptes europaea. The sequence goes on from NC_079314.1 coordinate 49,296,526, forward strand.
TTTCCAGGCCTCCGACTACCCTACGGTTCTCGGCTGGAACCAGTTGTAGAAGCTTTTTGACCCACAAATAAGAAGCCCTTGCAAAAATGGAGGTAGTGGCGCTAGCCCGGATGGCTAGGGCCGAAGCCTCGTGAGCCTTCCTTGCTAGCTGGTCAGTCTTCCTGTCCAACTGGTCACGGATGGAACCTACACCATCCTCAGGGATCAACCCAGGGGTCTGAAGGTCAGCCACAGGAGCATCTACTACATGAACTTTTAACATCTGCATGGCATGGTGAGCCAGGCTATAGTGTTTTTTGACGTAGGCCGGAACCTGCTTGTTGGATGAGGGGTTATCCCACTCATCCGTGAGGGCCCTAATGAAGAACTCTGGGAAAGGAACCAGATTGGACTGAGTTCTCCTTCTGGGAAAGCACTCCTTTACTCCCTCTTTGAATTTAGATTTGGGTTCCTCTGAGGACTGTTGTTCCTCATTAAGATCCAGGGCAATCAGAGCCTTAGCCAGTAACCCTTGGAAGTCCTCCCCCGAGAACAGCCTGGGTTGTTGGTCATCAGGGCGAGGGGTCTCGTCCTCGGAGTCGAACTCCCCTTCCTCACGTTCATCTCCTGCTGACTCCTGGTCAGAAGAAGGAGTATCCTGATGGCTAGGGGAGTCAGAGCCAGATTGAGAAATCGGCTGTGACTGTGACTTTCTGGCGGCCTTAGTGAGCCATGAAGCGGATGTCTCTCCTCTGGATGTCCCCCCCAAGGTGGATGAACTGCCCTCCTCCCCCACGGTGCGGGAATGGGAAGCCACAGTGGAAGGGGATCCTGACACCCCGTCAGAAAACTGGGGCAGGCGCATTTGAAAAGCCTGAAAGGCTTGCCACTGCCTCTGCAATGCTATATTAACCATGTCGTTAGCCTGATCTGCGGTTAAAAACCTCCCTGTTGCCGCCTCTGAGGTGGGAAAGGGGTTAAAACATGGTTGATGGGCCGATGCCTGTTGCATAGGTATAAAGTGGCCCCCTATCGGCCCTAAGGAAAAGGCGGGAAGAGGTACTGCAGGCTGCCCCTCTGCTTGTTCCGAACCGGGGGGGGGGTACGTTACCACCTCCCGACGGGAGACCTTGCATCGCCACGGGATCCAGAGTCGCGGGCGAGGTCACTACTGAGGAGGGCTGGTTCCGCGAGTAGACAGTCGGGTCCTGCCCGCTGGCTCTCGCTGCGCCGGAAAACTTCCCGTTGCCGCGTCTCCTGCGTTTAGGACCGGCAAAGGTCGGGGCCGTTTTTCGCGCCTTCTTCTTCCTGGGCTGTGTGGCGACTTCCCGGTTCTCCTGCAGCTCTCCGCTCTCCTCTGTTGCCAGCGCGGATCCGCTACCGTCCTTGGACTGCGCGCTGTATTCCGGGGCGAATTGGACCAGCCCCACTGAATAATCCTTCTCCGAGAGAAGGTTGTCTTCTCTATTCAAAATGGCATCCGCCATTTTCTCCCCTCCCTCTTCTTCCCGACACAAGACTGAGGACGACACCAGGAAGGTCGGGAAAAAGACACCGGGTAGGTAGGATAGGGTGGGGAGGTAAATGGTAAGAAATAGAGGAAAGGATTGAGGGAAAAATACACAAAAAGCCTCTAAAACCTAAGCCTAACTCCCAGAGCTGTGAAGATCACTGCTCTCTCCACTAGGCAGGACAAAAGACTGAGGAACAGAGGGTTAGTGTCCCGATAGGGGGCAGCAGGAAATCAATTTAGTCCTGCCTCTCCAGATAGGGCGTGGACAATAACCCACAGCTACAAGATGCCCGAGCCTCAGAGGAGAAAAACAGGGTGTAGATTAAAAGTTGACGGGTGGATGGGTGGGTAGGAAGAAGAGATGGAAGCAAGAAAATGAAGATGTCGAAGTTCCCAGGAAGAGGGAAAGAGGAAATATTGGGGGGAAGAAGATACTCGGTAAAATGAGGTGCCCCACACAAGTCCTTGCGGGTTCTCCCCTACGCAACTGAGTCCAGCCTGGCAGTTGGCACCACACAACTGGATCGCACTTTTCCGGTTAGAGGGTCCCACTGGTAGGGAAGAGGGAAAGCTGAAGACTGAAGGAAGATAAGGGTAGACTGACTGGGGGGTGGGAAGGAGAGAAGGACGTGGGAAAAGGGGACAGCCTATGGGGCTTTCAGCAAAGGGAAAGAGGAAATAGTGGAGGAGGAGAAAATGAGGCACATTTGCAAGTCCCATTCTACTGCACTGCCATGTTGGAATGGGAAGGTGAATTTTCTCAGAATCCGAACTGATCACATTCCTAAAAGCAAACGCTGTGCCTGACCTGCCTATCAATGCATAAAAAGCTAACAGAAAATGGTACACAGAAAATTTTTCAATTTGCAACAGGTGTTGCAAGCCCAACAAATGGAAATGTAACTTGACCATCTGCTGAAATACACTGCTCAGGAATCATTCACACTGTTGCGTTGTTGTGAAGGAAATTTTTCAATGTAGCAACAGTGTACGACTTCACTAACGTAGCATGTTGTGCAATCAGCAGAATACATATTTCATCTGCAAAGACTACTGAGCTTTGCTTCTCACATAATCACAAAAAGAAACGAAGCAAGCTCTCAAATTATTCCCAGGCTTGAATAAAAGACCAGATTGTCACACACACAGCCATAGGGCAAATTCACATGATCAGTCTGTGGAGGGCTGTTGGGCACTTTTCCTTCTTTGACTGCATCATATGAGTCCAAACCACAATTGTACATGTAATTGCACAACCCACATTAGAAAGTTTTGCAGCATTATACACAAATTGCCATTTGTCGCATGATGACCAATTCAACACATAGTTCTCATGTGACCAATCATAAACCCTCCTCCTGCTTTGGCAAACAGAACTTTAATTGAGCCCCACAAAAGAAAAGGCGTATAGGCAAAGGGGCTGGTGGAGAAACAGGTGCATTCCTATGCAGATTTTAAAGGGACAGGCACAGTTTCCAGGTTGGCAGGTGGAAATTATAACTTGAACAAAATACAAATAATACTTTATATTGGGTTGGCCCAATAAAAGGTATTACATAGGTTTGTTCTTGTTTTTTGGTGTTGTTGTTTTTGCATAGATCTATATGGCTGTATAACTTTTTTTACTCTAAGTTGTGACCAGACAAACTAATTTCTGCAGTAAATTCTGACTTTATCAAAATATGTGAATATATAGCAGCAAAATTCTAGTACAGTATCACCTTAAAGGCCCTGACCTGAATAGCCCAGGCTAGCCTGATCGTCAGATCTGAGAAACTAAGTAAGGTTGACCCTGGCAAGTATTTGGATGGGAGATCTCCAAGGAATACCAGGGTCATGATGCAGAGGCAGGCAATGGCAAACCACCTCTGAACATCTCTTGCCTTGAAACCCCCATGGGGTTGCCATAAGTCAGATGTGACTTGACGGCAAAAAACCCCCCAAACCAAAAAACCTTAAAGACCAATGCATTTTTGCAAGTTTAAGCTTTCGTAAGCCAACACTCACTTTGTCAGATGCAGGTATCTGATGAAGTGAGCTTTGACTCACGAAAGCTTATACCCTGCAACAAACTGTTGGTCTTTAAGGTGGACTTGAATTTTGGTCGACAAACTAATGCAGTTTCCCACCTGAAACTATATAGCAGCTGGAAATGAGATTAGATACATTTCTATTAACATCAACAGGAACATCACAGTACACAGAAATGCAATTATCTTTTGGAACTATAAGGGAGACCACATCCTTACACAGTTTTCCTTGCTTAGTTCAAACATTGTCATGTAAAGTGAGATTTGTAGCATATAGTTTCTCAACCAATTTGTGCATGTTGGTTTGGCAAATGAAATGGTGCTGTTCCAGATCTGATTTAAACTCACAAATATTATGTCTCCTGATCACTCACCTTCTTCCATCACAGGAAGCACTGACTTCTCCTAACCCTCATAATTAGCAAGTATTCCTATTTCAAAAATAGCTCATAAAAGCTCTGTGTACTTGTACAGCTTGAAACAGAAGACTCCTGAAGACAGAGAAACTTTCATCATGTATAAATTACTTCCAAATAAATGAACAGCTTCAAAGTATGGGGAGGGAGATAAAACAGAAGGGAAAGAAGTATCTTTTATTAGAATATAATTGCTTTCTGGAGGAAATCAAGGTGTTTTTGGATAGACGTCTATCTGTGTTATAATCTAAGCATCAAGTTCACTACACAGTAGCAAAGGGATGAAAGATTTTGTGCTATTTTCTTGTAATCATTTTTGTAAGCATATTTCTTGATAGTATTAAAGTGAAATGGTAGAGCTTCCAGAACAGACCCCGTTCCTCTTAACACCATCACGCCAAGAAAACTAACTAAAGTTTTAAATCTGTGGTACAATTAAGAAAAAAAGGGGAGGTTCCAACATGCATCATCATGAGTTCTTTGCATTCCTCAGCTCTGAATATACGCCAATCAAAGGTGAATACCCACACTATAACTGTCCGCATTCTCCAAAGACAGGGGTTCTCAAATTCCATCATTTTTTAAAATGAAGCTCCTGTGAGAGTAATCCACACTGTGGCCTTGTGTAGGCTATGACTGTGCTGTGGCTGCCATGCACATTCTGTGGACTCACCTGTGGTCATAGCTGTTAACCAGATTGAGCGCTACTATTCTAAGAGCTCCTTGTATCTAGCAAAATGTGACTAAGCAAGAGTTAAATGAAAGTTAGGGACTGGAGGCATAAATTAACCTTTTTAGAGGTAATAACTGTTCCCTGGGAACCACCACTCACATCCTGTCACTTTTATTACTCTCAACCAGAAGTAAACTGGAAGAAAGAAAAGCCTCAGGACAATTTTCTAGGCTGAAGAGTGACCTGAGCTCATGGCAAATCGATTTTCTCTTGTGTTCTCAGCAACAGACTACAGATCAATTCACAATTCACACATAAGATTATTTGCAATATATATATATCAATGTCTGCTGTAGTAAATACTCTGAAATGTTAAATGACGACATATGTACACAGAGAGGACGCACACCAGGAAGCTGCGACCAATCAGATTCCCCGGTGTGTATCTACAACAGATCGCCCCATGTTTACTTACAAAGAATCTCTGCTTCACACTTCATGGAATTTACTGCTGCAAACACCAATGCCTACTGAACAAATATGTATGCTGCTTAAAACATGCATTTAATGTATTTATTTATAACATTTATTATATCCCATCTTTCCGCCCATTCAGTTAACTGACATTAACTGCATGAAATATTGCAATTGCCCTGATCAACATATATGCAGTGGCTTCCTCATTCTTTTCAATGTTGAGCAGGTATTCTAGAAAGTTCTATCTGAAAGTGTCAGAAATTCAGTCAACCAACTTTGAGGGCACTTGATACATGAGAGAAGGGCATAGTGTGACTACATCCTAGGACCACATGAGCAGCAGACTCTAATCTAGTGAACTGGATTTGTTTCCCCACTCCTCCACATGAAACCTGCTGGGTGACCTTGGGCTAGTCACAGTTCTCTCCGAACTCTCTCAACCCTACCTACCTCACAAGGTGTTTGTTGTGAGAAGGGGAAGGAAAGGTGATTGTTAGCCCCACTGAGACTCCTTAAAGGTAGAGAAAAGTGGGGTATAAAAACCAACTTTCTTCTTCTTCTACTAAAAGAATTAACTTAGACATTTGGTTAGAATTGGCTATAGCCCACAAGCTCACGCTAAATTTTATTGTTATTTTAAATTATTTTAAAAATTGATTCCTCCCCCCAGAAGACCAGTCTGTAGTATATGGTGCCAAACAATTAAGCCAGTGATTTCCCAGTGCAGTACAAGGGCTACCAGCTTCAGGTTGGGAAATTCCTGGAGAAGCTGGGGATGGAGTATGGGGAGGGCAGGGTTTGGGGAGGGGAGGCACTTCAGCAGGGTATAATGCCATAGAGTTTACTTTCCAACGCAGCCATTTTTTCTGGGGAAACTGATTTCTGTCACCTGGAGATCAGTTGAAATCCCAGATTTCCAGCCCCCACCTGGAGGTTGGCAACCCTATGTAGTACCCAGGGGACACTATGATGCCCACCAATATGTTTCCTACTATCCAATGCAGTCTTGGATATAAAATCTTGAATAGAACAGGTCTTGTACACAACAGGAATTAAAAATAAACAAACAACAACAAAGAGGGAGCTTCGGTTTCCTCCCTACTAACCAGCTGAATAGATGAGATGTGAGCTCATCCTGGGCAGACATATTCTACAGACTTTCTTACTTCTGGGCCTGGAAATCTCTCCCTGTTGCCATTCAGGGAACAATCCCTCCCCTTTGTTAGGAAACTGAAACCAAACAGCACATCTTCCCAAAATTAAGAACAGACCCCAGCTTTCCGCTGCCTCCCCAGGGCAGGAGGTATTTCAGAAGAGCTGAGTAGCATCACCTTTGTGTCTGCAGGTAACACCCATTCAGAAGCAGCTGCCTCCATTGTTAGGACACTGCTTGGCTTATAACCTCTCAAAATGTTGTGGAATCTCCCAATATTGTATGACTGGCTCTGCCCCATGGCAGCCATGTTGTGATTGGTCCTGTTCCACTGCAGCTATTTCATTGCAAAAGTATCCACAGGCTCAACAAACTTGGGGACCCCTGCTATATACTAGCAGGTTCATGAAAGAATGGACAACTTGTCTACTCAGAGTTACTATTCAAGCCTCATCTCACTTATGCCATTACAATGTTAAACCAGCTACAGGCTTTTTAAAGGATCCCTCTCCACAATGTAAACACTGTACATGGCTCCTTCAGCCTGGACCTTTCTCTAGCACATATCATAATGTAATGACAAATGTCTCAGATATGCATACAGAAGTGCCAGCCACTAAGGTCAAGTCATATATTACTCCAGCTTATTGAATTGCCATGTTTTGTGCATGTTTTGTCTATGGTTTTATATAGATTGCACTTCTGCTGCCATAGAATTTTTAACTAGAGATAGAATATAGGATCTTTTGCATGCAAAGCAAGTACAGCTATGGGTGCTCTCCCAATTATATTTGCTTCTTTATGGTTAAGATTATATTTGGCCTTTTGAGTCACCATGCATCCAACATTGAGAAGAAAAAACACTGACATCTTTTGGTTTACAGACAAATGATAAAGTACATAAAATAAATATAGGAGCATACCAGTGTAGTCTTCATAACATTCACAAGTGTAGCCTCCCTCTCGGCTTCTGCAAAGGCCATTGTTTCCACAAGGATTGGAGTAGCAGAGGTCAATCTCCGTTTCACAGTAGTCACCTGTAAATCCTAGAGGACACCGACACCTCAAGCCATTGATGGGGTGTATGGGTCGGAACAAGACAGTGTTTGAACTGATGAAAGGGGCAGAACTGTCAAACTTGAGTACTGACACACACTTCATGTAGTTTTCACAAGGTTCCCGGAGACAAATGTTGTCATCAAAAGGAAGTACCCTTTGGGTTGAAATCAGTGTGAGGAGCGTCCTATTAAGGTATATCTGTTCTTGGAGGTCCTCCGAAGGGAAAAATTTGTTTCGAATGCCACCAGGAAGCAAGGCAGAGAACGTCACATTTAGAATATTGGAGCTGACATCTGTGTCGTTTTGAATGTTGAAGACAAAAATACCTTCTTTGGTTGTTGACAGCACAGTGGCCACACCTTCCACAAAGAGAGCAAGCAATGGAGAGAGAAACTTCTCTTGAGACATGTTTTCTAGCCGTACTGTGATACTGTTGGTCAGCATGTCATCTGTGATGATAGTCACCCGCAAGGTACAAAATGCTGTAACACTGTGAATACCATCTAGAAGGGGAAAGAGAGAAGAATCAGATACTTTTTCCAGAAGTGCCTTCCAATGCGCTTTCATGCACTATGCTGCTTGGATGTTCTCTAAAATGGGAATGATGCATTATCATCATGTGCTAGTGCAATAAATGGAATATCAACTAACTTTTTAAAAACCCAACAGCTGTGCAGTGCTGGAAAGAGCTCATAAACTGCAACGGCATTACTTGGTTCTCCTAGCAACAGTTTTCCCATCACATTCCAGTCAAACAGCAGAACTGTGAGCAGGTCTGACAGCTCTGAGGTGAGTAGGATCAAGGAAGTTCTCTAGATAGGACCTGAACACATTTCAGACAAGTAACTGGTAATTTACAGTTAATGCCATGGAGCTGTTACTTTCTATAGCACAACACTCAAATTATCTACAGAAGACTCAAATTCAAGGAACTAAAACTATATTCTGTCAGGAGGGATTCCAGAAAATTTAGATAAGTCACCAGGAAAAAAAAATACAATCTGGTTTCCATTCCACTGACTTAAAAAAAATGATTACATTAAGTTTTACCACTTCAAATCCCATTATGACCAGAAACCCAGATCAAGAGAACTGTTACAATGCACATTCTAGACTCTCAAAACCCAGAAAAAAATGAAATGATCATGCTATAATCTTGACCAGGGATTCCCAAAGTGACAACTGTGCGTGCAATGGTGTCCACTAACACCTTTCCTGGAGCCTGCCTACTGTTTTTAGAAAATGGAAGGGGGAAGAATGGGGCATTGGCCCAGCAAGGTTTCTGATTGGCCACTGAGGATATGATTGGCATTTTTAAAAGGTTGCTTTGGCAACAGCTGTTACCACATCATGAGGGCCTTCACTGTATGACTGAAGGGAAGCTGTGTGCATGTAAGGAAATAATTTACTAAAATACGTTCCTTTAAAAAGGAATCTGTTAAAACAGAATTTCTGCTTGAAATGTTGTAGATTTACAATGAAAGTTACAAATACTCTCACTACTTGATATTTTGTGGTTGGCTCCACCTCTTGTGGGAGCCAATTTGTGGTTGTGCCCACCACCACACTATGTCAGAATTGCAAAAACGCCCACAGCCTCAAAGGTTTGGGGACCTCTTGTTTTGATTTTTGAGATCCATCTTGTCTTCTAACAGATCTCTCCTTTCTTTGAAAACTTGTGAGTGATATGAAGTTTCCTAGATATACAAGAAATTGATATTTATTGGGTAAATTGGGGAGGTAGATGAGATGGGCATTCCTGAGTTCTCACTGGCATTTTAAAGTGTGCGTTCCCACCCAGGGACTCCTTTAAATTGTGCCACAGGGATCTAGTTTGGTCCTTAGCAATCCTCAACTGGTCCACTCCGAATCCTACTCATGTCTATTTAGTGGGATTTACTCCCAGGGAAATGTGTTTAGGATTGCACTGTTAATCTCTAAAAGGCCAATGAAAAGGCATTTCAGGCCTCCACCAGTGACCCTAATAAATTAATCTTCCTGCATCCTTAGAAACTGAATAAAATAACGTATCCAGTTTCTTAGTGTATCTACAATAGTTTTCCATTTTAAACTTTAAAAATCTGAGCTCTTCAGAAAGAGATGAGCAAGATCTGCACAAGTACATTAAAAAGCCAGTATTAGAGGTCTATCTGTCACTAGGGATCTCTTCAGATACACATTCCTAGAAGTGGCTTAGTGGCTTGGGAGTTAATCAGTACAGTGTCTTTGCATCCTTTACCATCAATCATTCTGAAACCTGATTATCAAGCAGAAACATAGCTGAAATACTTAAACATCAGAGGCAGATTGCAACAAACAGGAGCATCAAAGAGTTTGTGCTCTTCACTGAATTGCCTCCTTGCTTACACTCCATCTCACAACGTGGCCATTGCCACCCACACCCATATTTTTATCCAAAAACAAAAGCCAAGGTCTTTAAAGACCTCATAACAAGTTAGCATGAAATATCAAGACCCCAAACGAGATGGGTGGGCTTTTTATTGAAATAGATAAGCAGCTCCCTGTCTTGAAGTAACTTGCTGCTTTTTTTTTTAACAAGGTCTTTTTGATTTCACATTTAGTAAATTGTGCTGAGATAAATTGTGCTGGATTCTATGTACTGCAAGTAGAGTGAAGTTTGTGGAAAGAACGTTTCCTCCCTGCCCACCTTTCTTGTTTTATTCAGCTGTTCTCTCTAAAATACAGTTCCTGGGTGGGGGTGTCAGTGGACCCTTAGGAACTGCGTGGGGGTGTCATGTGGGAGCCTCTGCAGATGGAGGGGGGAATTGGTGGGAAACGGTTGGTAGAAAACTGTTAGATGAAGTGCAGGCAGAAGGCTTAAACAGTGGATTCCTAAGCAAAGTTACACTCATCTAAACCAACTGACTGCAAAAAACTTAGAAGGGTGTAACTCCGCTTAGGATCACACAGTTAGGATCCAACAAACTATATTTAAACTTCTTTCTGGATTATATCACAAGTAGTTCAATCAAAGTAAAAATCATACCATCAGAGAGAATTGCAATTCCACGGTGAACGCCTGCTTTAACAGGATAATAAATTGAATGGATGACCATCTGTACTCAGCTCTTAAGTGACTACCATGGGCCCCCCCAACAAAATGATATTGGGAACCAATATATATATACTAAATTTTGTCACCTGAATGCCTCAAAACCATTTGCTAAAAGATAATAATGATGGAAATAAAGATATAAATGTAGATTGTGCGTGTAAAATGCTGTCAAGTTGCAGCTGACCTATGGCAACGCACTAGGGTTTTCAAGGCAAGAGACCAACAGAGGTGGTTTGCCATTGCCTGCCTCTGCTTAGCGACACTGGTATTCCTTGGTGGTCTCCCATCCAAAATATTAACCAGGGCCGACCCTGCTTAGCTTTTGAGATCTGATGAAATCAGGCTATCCTGTACCATTCAGTTCAGAGCATAAATGTAGATTAAAAAGAAAATATTAACAAAACATTCTAGTTCAATTTAACATATACAAGTAACAATCATGTGGACAAAGTACATTGTGGGCATAATCCAGTTACCGTGAGTAAATTAAGTATTTCCTTGGGCTTCAAAATAATAATAATAATAATAATAATAATAATAATAATAATAATAATAATAATAATAATAATAATAACAACAACAAAGCAGCACCCAACATACTGTTGATACTCAATAAAGTAAAACAGTATTTGTTAGTGGTAATTTTTTTTTTTAACCATCTTGCTCATTTTCAGCTTTAATTTCTTCAGATGTTTTTCAGGCCACCTTCAATGTATTTTCCATACACAGATTAAAACAAAGCCACAGGCATGATCTTTAAAACTCTACCACAATGAAATCCCTGTTGATAATGACTGTAACCCAAATTCATTAAGAATCAATTACAACTTCCCACTGACATTGGCAGAACACAGATTGCACTTCAAAGGTACAGTACACATATTATTGAAGTAAATGGAACAACTTCTGTTGCTGTTAATAAACGTGGATTCTGCACAGTCTTCAAGAGCGTAGGCCACATATTTCAGTTCAAAGGAAATACAGGATGCATCTTGTTACAGTTAATGAACTCAAATACAGAGTGAACAGACACTCTGGAAATGAAGAGCATAAGCTAAGTATTCTTGCTTACTCTACCAAACCTGATATTGAGATACAAGGCTGAAATTCGTTCCTGGTTCCCAGTTCCCCATTCAACAGAGTGCTTCTGTGATTCTACTGTTTGCAACACAATGTATTCTTATGGCGCCTCTCACATAACTACGAGGAAGAAAAGGTTCTGAACAAAGAGCCCTTTTTCCATAGGGAAAGCACAATGGTGTACATCACATGGTATGTATTCTAAGAAGACCAAAATGCTATCAACTGTGTGAGAAGCCACTGGAGTCCAGAAACTGTCATAATCAATAAGAACTGTCACAATATACATGACAGCTTTCCCAGCATTCCCAGCATCTGTTCTGACATAGTTAATAAATCACCATAAAAAGCACAGTGTCAGACACCATAAGGCTTCATCATCCAGAGGAGAGCACAAAAGTAAATTGGGCACGAATGGAAACCGCTATGGCTGTTCTGAAATACAAGATACGAATCAGTTGAAAATAACTTTATTTAAGTCAACCCACTATAATAGGTTTTCTCCCAACCTAAACAATGTCAACCTTAAGTTTTTTAAAGAGGGTCATGAAACAAGCACACAACATTGAAATCAACAGACTGAGAAGGGTGTAGCTCTGTTTAGGATTGCACTAGAACACAACCATAGAGTTTGGTGGACTGTCAGCCTGTGACTAATTGCTACAGGCATGGCGTACCATTTGTTCGTTGACAGAAAAATCCATGCACAAGAAAAAGGAAGTTTATTAAAATAAGGAAGGGCTTGTCCCAGGAGCATATGAAAGTACAACTTCCCTTATTCTCCCCCCCCCCCAAAAAAAAAGTATAAGGGAAAAACATAAAAGAAAAAGGGTAAAGGGAAAATTGGGATTACAATTATACTTCAATACTGTTATATCTACTGATAAATTCTACACAGAGTATATATGCGGGTGGAAATATACCATTTCTTTTTTTTAACCTCTACATATTGAAATATGATAAACTTAATTTTCTTGTTAAAATACCATTTTCTAAGTTTCTATATTTCTATTATACTAAGCAGAACTACCTTTATAAAATACTTTTTAATCTTGTCTTAATATTTGCCTCCTTCTGAGTTATACTATTTTACCAATGCTCTCTGTCTTTGAATCACTGTTATTAAGTCACATATGCATAATAAAGCTTCCAACTTAAAAAAATTATTCTCTCGGTCTTTTGTTTACTAAATTAGTTAGTTTTGCCATCACAGCATATTCTGCCAATTTATTCTTCCATTCTTCTATGTTGGGACATTCATCCGATTGCCATTTTATGGCTACAACGTGCCTTATTCTGAAGCAAATAAGAACAAAGAAGCAATGAGCTAATAGGACTGCTGTCCTAACACATGTTGTGACAACAAACATGCTTAGAAGGGTCACCAACCTTTGCCCAGTGTTAGGCATGATGTTATGAATGAACTGCCATGATGTTAGTGACAGTGCTGCAAACATTTAACACTAGCACCGGGGTTTATGATAAAATATCCAAAGTGGAAAAAGACTATCCAGTTTTAACAAAGCTTATTAAACCAGGGAAATCAAATATAACCAAATATTGAATCTGAATGAATTATTCTAATATCTGTGTATCTTAATAAATAATACCATTTCTTTAAGATCACAAAACTTTTATACTATTGAGATATGTACTCAATACTATTTATATTACTGAGATATGCACTCAATGCTATTTCTCTTTTGAGATATATACTCAATGCCATTTTATTCTATTGAGATATGTACTCAAAACCATTTTATTCTATTGAGATACGTATTATATACTACTGAGATATGCATGTAACGTTATGAGTCAGATGCACAGACCACTTCAGCTGAAGCACTTGAATTTAAACCCACTTAATCCCACTGAATCAGTCTGAACTACTCAAGTCTGTTCATTCTTGGTGGCAGCCCCAACTTTACAGAATCTAAGGATATGTGGAAGGCTCCCATGTCTGCCTCCTTCAAGAAAAGATGTAAGGGTATCTTATTTAGGCAGGCAATGAGCACATAATTAATTTATGTGGCATTATATTTAGGGGACTGGAAAAAAGTTTAACTATTGGTTTTTAATTGGCTGTTGCCTGTTGGTCAGGTTTTTGTAAGCCACCATGAGCTACTGTCAATTGTTTTGGCAAGGGGAGAGGCCATGGCTCAGGGGCAGAGCATCTGCTTTGCATGCAGAAGGTCCTGGGTTCAATCCCCACCATCTTCTGTTAAAAGGATCATGTGATAGGTGATGTGAAAGACCTCTACTTAGGATCCTGGAAAGCTGCTGTCAGTTAGAGTAGACAATATCAACCTTGATCAACTGATAGTGAAAGGTAGCTTCATGTGTTCATCTGCACTGATGGCAAGGGCAGGATATAAATGTTTTAGTAAATGAATGACATTCACATGAATTAATCAAAGAAAATAAGTGCACTCAACATGGGAATATCATGAACTGTACTGGAAAGATCTCCTGCACAATATCCACTGAAACGAATGAGAGCTACATGACTATATGGCTCTCACTTATTTCAATGACGATTACAGAAGATAAGTGCCTGTTTATTACAAAAAATGAACTATAGATATGGGAAATATGAACATTCCTGAAAGACAAATCTAAAAACCAGCAGACAAATCTAGTTGTGGAAATGTTATCAAGTAAAAACGAACAGCAAGTGCTCTGCATCTTCTGCTTTATGCAAGTCACAGAAACACCTTTCTCATTTTAACACTCTTACTAGCATTTCCTATGAATCTTTCATTGATGTATTTCTAAAAGATGAGTCATCTTTACCTTTACTGATTATGACCAGACTACTGTAAAGTCCTCAGAAACGAGAGGCAAATATTTCAGACTTCGTGAAGTTCCTACTTAGGAAATATCACCCTTTGTGGGAACAAGAATAATGTCACCAAATTAAGAGTATGACCTCAGGAAAAAAATTTCGGGAAAAGGAACGGTACTTTCCCTCATGCTGTAAAAGAAAGAGCAGGAGACAGTTCCTAGGCCATAGAAACAACGGCCAAGGGCTAAAGAATCATTCTTCTGTCTATCCCCTGAATGGCACACAAGTATTTAGATTTTGCATTGCCATTATTTATTTAAAAAGTCAAGCCGCTTCACTAATGGAATGCTTTTAAAAAATGTGTTGCCAGCACAATCAGTCTAGAGGAGTACTTGGATTTTCACACCACCATCAAGCACCTTTATTTGTCCAGCATACCCTGCCATTTCACTTAGTTTCACAGTACTTACAATTCTGTACCACAAAAACCTTCTTGAATCTCATTTGTGACTCAAGGTTTAAAATATTTGCTTATCACATTTGCTTGTGCAGCAAGCTGGAAATGGAGTAACTCGGCGCCTGCAAAAAGGGGTGTTCCTGGGCCTAAAGGGCTTTAGAAGCTGCCTAAAGGAGGCTTCGCCCCTGGGAATGCCCCTTGTGCCGGAGATATACTGCTGGCGAAGCTGCGCCAGCTCCCAAGGCTCACGCTGCTGCACTGCTCCCTTGAGGTGGCGTAAGTTCCCCAGCACCAGCATCCATACCTGTTTGGACAGCATAAGGGCCACTTACACCACCATACAGGTCACACTTCCTCCTCACCTGTTTCATACACCCCCTTCAGGATTGCACGGTTCTACATGCTGGGTTCATGATGAAGCATATTTTATTCAGTAACAAACATGGTAATTAAAACTAGTAGATAACGACAGGAAAGCACATTCAGAATAGCTAAGTGACACTTAACTGCAGAATCACTTAAACACATTCAAATGTTTAACACTAGGAATGCTGACATGCTTTTCCAGCTCTACAGAGGACTGGCATCGTAAAATTTAATGCTGGCTGCTGAAAAAGTGATGGGGGTTTTAAATTTTGATTTTGGTGCCTAGTGATGATGTGAACTATTCTTTCCAGGTCAGCCTGCATTAACCCCCAATTTAAAAATGTACTGCTCATCAGACAAGGATTTCTTGTATGGGATAATTTCCCTCATTTGCTAAAGTCTAGTTTGCTGAGGTTAATCTGTTTGGTGATGGAGGAATCCTGAGTGGTCCATCCTAGTCCACTTTTTATTTTGCCATTAAGGATAAGTTTGTAAGGAAGCCCAGGATCTGTAAGAACACAGTTTGAATACCGCAGTCCAAAAGACTTCTTTCCAATAAAAACAGTTTCCTCTATCTTAGCGAATGAAAGCATATGTTGGTACATAGTTGTGTGTGTGTGTGTTAAGTGCCGTCAAGTCGCTTCTGACTCATGGCGACCCTATGAATGAAAGTCCTCCAAAATGTCATATCTTTGACAGCCTTGCTCAGATCTTGCAAACTGAAGGCTGTGGCTTCCTTTATTGAGTCAATCTATCTCTTGTTGGGTCTTCTGGTACATAGTTACTTCATGTATACAGTGCCTTTCTTCCCAATGGGAACCCCAGGTGGCTTACATCATTCTACTTACCTCTATTTTATCCTCACAACAACACTGTGAGATACATTAGGCTAAGACTGTGTGACTGGCCCAAGGTCACCCAGCAAGCTTCCATGGGAGCGTGGGAATTCAAACCTGGGTCTCTCAGATCCTAGTCTGACACTCTAACCCTACACTGAGCTAGCTGTCAAACCAACGTCTGAAGATGCTTTCCTCCTTATAAGCAATAAAACACCCCCTCCTCCCAGTGTTACAAGAAGTACAATTTATCATGCTAAAAAAGTATTAACTTCCTTAAGTACAAGAAAACAGAAGATCTTTAACTGGGTATCTCTCAAACATCTTCCCACGTCTGCTAACCAGCTGATTATGTTAGACTGATTTCAAAACAGTTTGATAATTATACCCCTGAAAGGAGGGGAATGGGTGGATCCAGATAAAACACAGGTTTGCTGCTGACAAAATGGGTAACAGAATTCTTGCCCACTTTCTCTCAATAGAGACTAATTCATATATGGCTTCCACCACCACAACA
This sequence comes from Euleptes europaea, assembly GCF_029931775.1. NCBI lineage: Eukaryota > Metazoa > Chordata > Lepidosauria > Squamata > Sphaerodactylidae > Euleptes > Euleptes europaea. The sequence continues at coordinate 49,312,943 of NC_079314.1, forward strand.
AACTGCATTTCAGCTTCCAGCCCTCACAAAACAGACCTTGGTTGGCAACAGTTCTTTTTATTACTACAAGGTGGCGTATTTTGTAATCCCAGCTACCCCTAAAGCATGGGCTCACAAAGATGAATGGCATTCTCCCACCACTCATTCCTTTTCTTACCCTCACATACACATGGCTCGTAAGGAGAGGCATTCCAAGGACACTGTGCTATTGCAGCTGCCATCCAGCATGGACAACAGTTACTCTGCATCCCCCCGTCGGCCTGTCAGTCGTGGTTTACAGCTTTTCCCTCCTGCTGACCTGTCACAAAGCAGCCTCCGTGCTCAGTCAAATGGCTTTCCTCACTACAGTGTTAAACAAGGGGCAGGCTTTAAAACCTCTTGGCTTTATCACAGCTCTGGCCTCTGTTCCATCCAGTGACCTCTGAACTGCAATTACTTCAGAGATGCCTGGAGTCTCCAATGCTGGACCGACCTAGTTAGCATGGGGTTTGAAGAACCAAGGAGATTTTCTTTCTAAAATAACTAACAGCGCCAGTTACCATGACACTCAACAAATGTCTTCCAGTAGAGCATCTTCCTCACCATTAAGCTGTTTACTGCTGTTAAATTTGGTCCCTTCATGGCAGTCAACAATTGTTTAAAGTTCCCTTTCTTTTGAGGCGTTTTTGAGGAGGAGACCAACTATACTGGAATGCAAGTGGGGAACTCAGGACATTATTTGTTTTCAGAAGAAAAGCTGCACTGTATTAGTTGGTGAGCCTGACTACCTAACTGAATATCTGGATGGCCATTTTCCCTAAGTCAGACTGTAAAATTGGTTTGCAAATGCAAGTACATCTCTAGGACCCCTTTGAAACTGCCCTTATAATCTGTTTGAGCAGCTAATGGATTTTAAAAAAAAACCTTTTCAGACAAAGCCGCTTGGCCCCGTTGGCATTCCGGGGCTCAGGCATTTTCAATGAAAACTGCTTTCTTCCATTTTCAGTTCTTCCTTGCGCTTTGGAATCACTGCAGTGTGCTGTTTGAACTGTCTGGAGCACTTCTGAAAGGACCACTATTCCTCCCCCCCCCCTGCCTTTTCCCACATGTAGTCTTTTCCAGCTTTTTTTAAAGTTCTGTGTTTTTTTCTGCTGCCTAGAATATGTATTTATTTTATTTATTTACTATAGCTTATTTATTTATTTAGGAAAATTATATGCCACCTCTCTAGAGACCAATCTTTTCTTTCTTTCCCCTTGTTCTTAGACCAAGGTCTTGAACAATAAAACCATAAAACTTAAATAAGACGGATCTCTAAAAACACCTCCCTTCTTCTCTTCTCTGCAGCCTCCAAAAATGAGCAACAAAATAAGTACACTGAGTGTCAGAGTCCTCTAAGAGGAACTGAACTTTTTGTTTCAAAATTGTTTGAGAAGACGTGGACCATTTGTTAAAACATGGTATAATCCATTTTAGCCTAAATTGGTTTATGTAAGGACAATGCAAAAGGATATGTACCAAGGAATCCACTGACTGAAGACAGCAGGGACACAGGCAGTCTGAAAAAGGGATCTTTAGCATATGGCCCAGCAAAACCATTGAAAAAGGGCAATTAAAACTTGAAAGCATAAAGATTCTACATAACTTTGGACTAACCAGAGAGTCCATATAAGAAGGAAGATTACCCTTAGATAACAGGCCCAGGGCAAGTCCACCACAATTGATGGGAGACTGTTGTGGTTAATTAAACATGTACTCCAAGCATCAAAATGAGTGTAACTCTTATCTCTAGCATAGATCAATTTGGCCACATGTTTTTTACATTGATCTACAGAAGAAGAGTAAAGGTCTTCCACCTTCAAATTTACAAATGATAGCTTATGTTCAAAATGCTGGAGCCAGGAAGCCTTCTAAGAGTCCTTGAGGGTTAAGCTTACCAAGCTATCCTCCGGGGCCTCAAAAAATAGAAGAAAGCAATAATTAAAGACACGTACCCAGGCACAAGCTTCTATTGAGCTAAGACCAAACTTATAACAAAGGGCTGATGATGAAATGCACCTGGGGAGCCCTCCAATTGTTCGAAGGAATGAGGACTGCACTCTATTTATGGAATTGTCTACAGCAGAAATCTATATAGGGGCATCATACAGAAGTGGTGACATCACTGTTGAGTTAAAGACTATAATAGCACTTGGGATATAACGTGCTCCATTAGAGAAAAAACCCTGCAAAAGCCGTAGACTTCTGAGCGGCCAATTGTTTATGACATCTCCAGGACAAGGTGAAATGAAATAGGACACCCAAATACCTAAATGAGGAAACCTGGGAAATCTTTCACCCATTAATTATCCATGTTTCCCTTTTGGTGGAAGAATAAAGAGCAAACTTAATAATTATAGTTTTAGTAAAAGTTATAGATAATTCTACATGCAAACAGTAAGTATGGAACCTTTTCAGAGCCCGAAGAAGACCAACCAGGGTTCGGGAGAGTAAAATTGAGTCATCTGCATAAAGTAGAAGAAGGAGTGAAGTATCCAGTAATTTAGGTGCATGGAAAGAAGGGTCAATAAAAAAGGCAGGCAAATCAGACAGATACAAATTAAAAAGGGATGGCGCTAAAAGGCACCCCTGTCTAACCTCCCGAATAACAGGAAAAGGAGCAGTTAAATGACCCTCCCTATTACACTGCACTTGGGCTGTATCGATTGTATTGGACTTCAGTTTAGCCCATAGTCGAGTTCTAGATTTGGAGTCAAATGCATAGGAAAGATCTCTATAGAGACCTGTTATATCTGTCTTTTTCTAGGGAGTTGAACATGATGTACAAAGGATTCTCCCATCCAGTCACAGACCAGATCCAAATCTGCAAAGTCGCTGTGACATTTTAAGACATGATAAATGAGTTCTCTCTGCATTCTATCTGGACACCCTATAACCTCCATATGTGTCATTTCTGTTAAGGATTAAGACTGCAATCCTAAAACACTTTCCTGGGAGTAAGCCCCACTGACTATAAGGAGACAACTTTTGAGTAGACCTGCTTAAGATTGCTCCTTACAGGTGTCGCGGATGCTCCGTGCATGGAAAGGTTGGATTAGATTACCTCTTGGTGCTTCAAATTCAGTAATTTAATCAAGCAACCAACAATACTCAGGTGTAACTATGGGATATGAAATTTCCTTTCAGTGGCATGAGTTTGAAATGTCTCTAATGTTCATGACAGGCTCAAATAAATTGCCTAGCGCTTTTCTAAATAAGGCAGACTAGAGGTTCAGTGTTCACATAATAATGATAATTCAATACATCTTCATACTCGTGGTCAGTGAACCTGGGGATAGTTGTGTGTGTGTGGGGGTGGAAAATCAGACTGGAGATTTTTCAAATTGCTCCTGAACTTGGGGAATGCTAAAAGAGGTAGATAAAATAAGCAGGACACAAGCAAAAGGGCGAAACCCCTAAGCATAATTTAGCCTGCATGAAGTTTGATTAAGGGGCTATTAGTTTAGCATGTCACACTGTGATAGCATGCATTCTCTGAAGATGTCTTGCTTTGGTTTTTAGTGTAAAAGGAGGAAGAAATGGTCACTATAAATACATCTCATGAAGTGGACTCTGAACCATAAAGGTTCTACCATTATAAGATTTTGTGGTGTTCTGTCAATATTTTTAAAAAAGCATCATAAGAAAATATTGAGCGGAGGTCATTGGCTAATGCTGAGTACTGTTTCAAGGACTTTCCAACTCCCCATTCCATTGTGCAGTGTAGATGACTGGGAAACAAGCGTGAGCTCATGGCCCTAGCAGTGTGGTTGACAAGGACAGCATATACACCTGATTCACAACCAGCCACCTGAAAAAGTACCATAGCCATAGAAAAAGAACAGGATAAAACTCTAAATTCTGTTTGTAAACTCTAAATACGTTTAAGGAAATTCCCAAACCCAGTGCATGTATATAAAGTATGTGTGTATTTCAAGATCCCAAAGCAAGCCATTGAACAAATCCACACATACAGATAAGCAATTTGAAGTGTTCAACTGTGCCTTCCACCTCTAGAATAATTGCCTGTTTCAGGTCTTTGAATTAAAACCTTTTGAATCTGGCTTTGAAATCCAAATCCCATGCCTTAGGGATTCATTGAGCAAGCAAGCAAGAATGACTTACATGCCTGAAAAGCTATCCACTCCTTATACGTTTTTGAATAATGACTCCTCTGCTTTCCAGCTTCCTTAAAACATCTGCTGGATCCTTTTATTTCGCTGTAGAAACTTTAACAGGTGGTTCAGGGCCTGAATATTGACCATCTTGGCTATTTGGAATGCAGCAAACTATTTTTCCAACTTTCTTCCACTTTTCTTTCTTTTTTTTTCTTTTTTTTTGCAAGTGGGCGTTTAGATTGTTCTGCAAAGTTAAAGTCGGCTTCTGGATTTTAGCCAGAGCTCCCATGTATTAATCAGCCGGTTTGTTGTTGTAATCCTTAGCTACTAACCAGCAAGAGGTTCAGAAGGTTGATCTCCATAAAAAACAATAAAGGCATAATGAAATAACAGAAGTATTTATCTGCATCCCAATTAGGTGAGTAAAAAGGAGCTAGGCATCTGAATGTACTGCAGAGATAAAGGCTAATGAACACAGAGCTCTTTCTCCACCTTGCCTCCCAATCAGCAGAGGTTCTTTTTGGGGCTTCTGCATAACATCTTCATGTGGCCATCCTCCTTCCAGAAGGCATGGCTGTGAGTTTCTCCAAACCTGTTTGGTACAATCCTTTTTAAATGACCTAAACTGAGTTTGGGAAAATGTAAATGGGAAGGAGCAGATTTCCACGCCTTCCTACCCAGAAACACATTTCCACCAATGCTGCTGGTGGGATTTCTGTCAGCAATTTTTTTGGTTATCAGTAGGAGATAAATCACCATAGTGTCCTAACACTAGAGTAAAATTAAACACTGGCAAAAAGCCCAATGTGGGGGGGGGGAGGGGACATAGGGGGGAAAGCCCCATGCAGAATGGCCATTGCTACTGCAAATGCCTCTACAATTAAAGCAAAAGGGGAACCGGCACTGTGTGGAAGCAGCCCAAACCCTTCAGGCCTAACAACTACCACTATAGCTCAAGCTTCCAGTCTCTAGTTCTTTATCTGTGTCTTGTAAACTGCCAGTGTGGTATAGTGGTTCTGGAAGACCCAGGATCAAACCCCTGTTCTGCCAAGAAAGTTCGCTGGGTGACCCTGTGCCAGACACATACACTTAGCATAATCTGCCTCACAGAGGTTATGTAAGAATAAAATGGAGGAGAGGAAGATGATGTAAGCTACTTTACATCCCCACTGGGGAGAAAGGTCTGGTAGGTAGGTAGGTAGGTAGGTAGAAAGAAATCCCTATTGTATAGAAAGGCAACTCCAAAAAGGGGAGATAAAGGGAATGATGTAGCTGTAGCTTTCTACAGTGACTGACAAAGCTACTATAGCTATACTATAAATGAACAAATAAATATTTATTTTTATATATATATATATATACACACACACACACACACACTCACTCACTATAGGACTTTAGCACCCTGAAAGTGATCAAGATCAATACAAACACATCACACTAAATAGCAAACCATCAGACAGACACTCTGAAGTGGTAGGGCAATGAATACACACACATTGTAGGGCAATGAATACACATATTCTTAATCAATGGTAAAAGCAGGTTAATCTTACATCTTTACATCATTAGGTAAACTGTATATTTTTATTACATATAATAGGAAGCAGTCTATATCTCAGTTACACTTCTGTAAAACCAGAGCAAGCTTTTGTCTTAAGTGGACTTGTGTATTTCCACTTACACAACTGTAGACAGAATGCATTTCATTTGTGTTTACAAGCTAGAATGACACACAATATTAACGAATGGAGAGCTCACCGCTTAATACTCCATTACTCTAATTTCTTTTCTTAAAGAAAGCCTTTGTGCAACCAATCAGAAATGCTCAAGCAAACGCCCTACAGCATCCTAATTAATATCTGCTGCTGTAAAGCCTACTGTTGATGCTAATCCCTTCATGTTTAGCTGCTAACTTTTCAAAACAGGGCAGGACAACAGATGTATATTTGGGGAGGCTCTGCTTGGCATTCTCGTGACAAACGCCCCTGGAATTGAAGACAACAGATAACTGGCAACAGTGTCTGGCAAACTAAGGAAAAGAGAAAACAGGTTTTTGAAATAATATAAAATAGAAGACTACTTGTTGGGCACATTCCGCTATGTTTCAGCAGGATTCTGATCATGATAAGAGCATTAGTGGAACAGGGAGAACAATTCTATTGCTTTGCTACTATTTTTGTATATTCTGCACAAAGGCAGAGGGCTAGAAGGTCTAATTGTTTGTAAAATATTGCATTTCTATAAAACATCGGAATAAAGGAAAAGTGGAAATAGTACAGAAAGTAAAGTAAACTTGAAAGATGCTCAGTAAAAATCTATAGGCCATTCTGCTCTCCCAGGGGGGAAAGTACATATTTGTTTTTCTCTCTACAGCATACTCATGTGATCACCCCCCTCCCATTTTCATCACATCCTCAAACACAGAAACTTCCTGGGCATTGTAACTTGGATGTTACCACATGGATAAACTGTCCCAAGACCACAAAGGCTTACCTTTTTGGCCCAAAATGTCTATAAGAATCATGTCCATATGCAGCATATTCTGCCCTCTTCACTTAGGCTGAATTTTGTGTGTTATTGCCCACTCCAATCCCTCAAGTAGCTATCTGGAAACTTGGAATGCAAAATCCTTCATGCACATCAGTATGTGGGTATAAGAGAAAATTTGAAAAGTGAACCTAGCAGGAAATATTGTACAGTGGCTATTGAAACACCAATCAATCAAGTGATCTCACCATAGAAACTTTGCCAGAGATATCCAGAATGCAGAAAATAGACAACAGAATTGTACCCTGCTTTCTTGCTAAGTGACAGAGCAAAGAATGTGACAATAGGAATGATATATTACCCTGTAAGGGGACATATCACTCATAGTTGTCAACATATACAGACTATTGACCTGAGCAAAAAGGAATTCAGAAAGAATCCTTACAGGGCCAAGAAAAGGAATTGAAAAAGAGTTGGCATATCTGACCTTACATGAGGTCCTTTTTCTGGAAATATTTAGAATGAACATTGGAGGAAATGCCATAAGGAAGAAATGATGGGCTTTGTTTCATTTCAGGAAGAGCAGTGGTGCTTGCTCTAATTAAAAAAACAAAGACAAACAAACAAACATGCAGAAATCGGAACATATTTATTTACTAAGAGAACTCACCAAGGTCTCCACTGAGTAACCCCCTATGCTATATCTCATACCTTTTTTGTGTGCCATCAAGTCACAGCTGACTCATGGCGACCCCGTAGGGTTTTCAAGGCAAGAGACATTCACAGGTGGTTTACCATTGCCTGCCTCTGTGTCATGACCCTGGTATTCCGTGAAGTTTGCTACTAACCAAGGCCAGCCTGCTTAGCTTCTGAGATATGACAGATCAGGCTAGCCTGGGGATATCCAGATCAGGATATGCTACCTCCTACCTACTCATTTTAAAAAACCACCCAGGACTCAGGAAGTATGATCTTAGCAGCATTAGTTGGAATGAGCAAGCAATTGCCCGTCTTTTATACATACACTGTTATTCCCCAAGGGTATGCATGTTTGAGGCCACTTAGTCAACCAACTCTTCTTGTTTCGAAATGAACATGCGCACTGGGTCTTTCTGTCACTCAAATGGCAGCACCAAAATGGAAAAAGAAAATTAGGGCTGGATGTTACTCTTGCCTTTGTATTTCCTATTTCTGCTCGCTATCTGGGGTCATATTTTGGATTGCCTGCAGACCAATATTTTTCCTAAATTAGTGTTTCATGATTGGGTCACCAGAAACTCTATGGCATCCTTAAAAATGTACCTATGCTTTGTTAATGCACATGTGAATCCCTGGATTGTATGGGATGATCTATGAAGGGATATGACTTTTCAGATCCATGACGCCACAAATTGAAAATTCCACCCATCATAGTTTAGATTCAACACAAGGACCTGGCGAAGTCCAGGCAAGGATCCCCAGTCTTCCCGACTCCCCCCTTCCACTACACAATGCTGGCTCTCAATGCTATTAACCTCCATTCCTTGAAAAGCTCCAACTGCCCAATTCTACACATTACACCTCTATTTAAGGGAAAGGACTTTTTCTCCAGGCTTCTTTGCAACTCTGCTTACTTATCTCACAGTCCTCCCATGAACTGCATAGCTAAATTGAGAATATGTACCCCGGTCTCCACAGTCCCAGTTCTATATACTATTTCCCAGTTTTATGTAAAGTGGTTAGGTCCTGAGATCACTGGCATTTGTAGCATAAGTACAATATACAACATAGGTTAAAAAAAAAACACATTCTAACATCTTGGGGTTTTTGTTGAGTTTGTTTTCTTGGCATTCATTCAGAAGCACTTCAATTAAAACTAGGTTTTACAAGAGCTTTTGTAATTTCTTTAAAATACTGGAAGATGACTATAAACAGTCTGATCAATACAAATTTACTAGTCTTATTTATCAACTTTAAGACTTGAACAAGCAACATAAGCTGATATGCACAAACCTCATAAAACAGAATACAAAGTAATTCATTCCAATCAAATTGCTTCATCTTTTCAAGACAATGCTGCCTTACAGCCTAATGAAACAAACTGCAGTCACCTCTAAAAATGCACAAATAAGATTTTTATTTAGAAAAACAAATGCAGTTTCTAGCAGAATACACCTGTTAATTCCTTTATCTGATCACGCATTAAGAGCTGCAGCAAAATCATGGAAGTGGGGCACTTAATTCAAGCCATGATTTAAGTTCTGCTATTACCCAAGTTATTGTAATTCATAGGTCACAGCATCAACATTTCTACCCAAAAATTATGAGATAGCTCGCAGTTTTAAAACTTACTTTATTTTTATGGAACTGGATTTGTTGCTACTTGGAGTGGCAACAGGAAACAAAGGCTGCTGGCAACCTTTCAAGGTCAGTTTATTGTTGATCATACAGCCAACTGGAAACTACAGAAAGGCCACACCAAAGATGTGCACGCAACATGATAATATTCCACGGTAAAAACTACAGTAACCATTGTTATATTAAGGGCCTAACTACATGCAACATTTTCCCCAGCCAGTGTCCCTGGACTGAGTGGAGAGTTGTGTTTTGAAGTTCTGTGATTCTCAGGCACTTGCAGGCTAATCTGGATTGGACTGCAGTATGTGGAGAGAGGGAGTTTAGACTTTTCCCCTGCACTATTTTCACACCCTGAAAAGGCTTTGGGTGTGTGATACAGTTGCCAACTCCAGATTAAGGAACTCCTGGAGATTTGGGTCCCAATTCAAACCGGGCCTGCAGAACTTCAGAACAAGCCTCTCCACCTGACCTGGGGACATCCCTGGGAAAACATCATGTAAACTTGAGCAGAAAGGCAGCTGACACAGCAAAGGGTCTGAGTGAAAACTGAACAACGGCTAGGGTTGCCAGGTCCCTCTTCGCCACTGGCGGGAGATTTTAGGGGCAGAGCCTGAGGAGGGCGGGGTTTGGGGAGGGACTTCAATGCCATAGAGTCCAATTGCCAAAGCGGCCATTTTCTATGGGTGAACTGATCTCTATTGACTGGAGATCAGTTGTAATAGCAGGAGATCCCCAGCTAGTACCTGGAGGTTGGCAACCCTAACAAAGGCTATTGGGGCTCAACCTGACCACCAGTGTTTCATTTCACACTGGTTCTGTACTTTCAAATCACAGTCTTTTTTTAAAAATTTTTACAAGCATGTGATAGTGACCTTCTTGGGAGGGATAGGTGGGTGGGGATGAATCAAATGTAAAATTTATAACGACTTATTTTTAAAGGGACAAGCCAAACAAACAAAAAAGCTCTGGAGAATCCTCTAGGATGATCCATATTTCATCTTAAACTGCGGTCTATTTCTTAAAACTTCAGTTTTTCCATTATACCCCTGATGTTTCCTCCCCTGCTTTTTAATAAGCTATGGTAGGAAGAGAGGAGGAAATGATGTACTTTGCATCTGATGAATGAAGGCTGGATGAAACAGTTGCTTTAGGCTATTACCCTATATTAACTATATGATGAATGGAAAGATATAAGTGACCTGTAAGCACTGGTGGGGGGCTGGGGGAGGGAAACTGCTGCTGGCATTCTATAGTTAGATCCTGCAAAATTGAATACATTGTGCAAATCTACAAAATCAGCAGAAATGTCTTCTTTTTCTGCCTCCTAATATAAAGAGGTGGGACTCTTAGGAAAACTGAGATGATCAAAGGTCAGAACTAAGAGATGGGGACTGAGAATTGCACTTACTGAAGAATCACAGGAATCTACCTAGTCATCTCTCAGTTGTTGGGTTTTTTAATGCTTCAGGCAGAAATTGCCTACATATTTTCAGGGTTTTCCTTTGCAACCCTGAGGGCTAGAAACTTGAATGAAAGCTGAGATTTACAGCAGTCTGTGTGTGCACATCACTAGACTTCTCCACTCAGATACTAAAAACACAACAACAACAAACAAAAATCCTATTGCAAACCTCCGTGGAGGTTTTTAAGCAGAGGCTGGATGGCCATCTGTCAGCAATGCTGATTCTATTACCTTAGGCAGATGATGAGAGGGAGGGCATCTTGGCCATCTTCTGGGCATGTAGGGGTCACTGGGGGTGTGGCGGGGGAGATAGTTGTGAATATCCTGCATTGTTCAGGGGGTTAGACTAGATGGCCCTGGTGGTCCCTTCCAACTCTATGATTCTATATTTACAAGTCCTCAAAATGTGTTGTCTTTTCACCATGCCTCTTAAGTACAGTACAGTAAGTACAGTAGTCAGGACTGCTGTTCTCCAAAATGGAGAGACAGTGTCTCACAGTACTGAGACACTGTCTTCTTTAAAACAAAACAAAAAAAAAAACTGGTTTGGGTGGTTATACAGTAGTTAAAATATTAATGACTGACTAATCCAGTAAAATATTTGAAAAGTAAACCAAATATATCTCCCAACCCCCACCCCCAAAACAAAACAGAAGTCAAACAAATCCAGTTCCATAAAAATAAAAGCTCCTGTATTTCATTCAAACATTTTAAAGCCCACATGTACATACATGCAAGCACTAAAATCACATTTCAAACGATATTTTCATGGCAAGTGAAGCTGGGAAAGTATTGAATTCTGGCCAAGAAAGAAGCCTTCGGCAGACTGTGTCTCAACACTGCTTTCAACTACCTTTCATAAGCAATTGTTTTTCAACACACACACACACACACACAGACAACTTTACATATCCCTCCCTCTCAAGTAACCGGCAAGAATTTTATCGCGAGTGAAAGATTTAGGAGCTTGGCTTTGCTTTTCATAGCAAATACCAGATACGTTTCTTGCTTCTTTTTAAAAGCTTGGACAGGATCCAAGGGATCTCACAGTTTTCTTCCCTCCCCACACCAACCTGTTCACTCATCCGGCAACCTGTATGAACATATCTTGATCTAACATTCTCCTCTGACCCCCAAATTAAGACATAAAGGAAAACTGCTTTTATATGTCTCCAGCTTGGAGGAGAGAGCAAAAAAAAAAGCAGGATCTTTATCAAGCCCAAAGATCTTACAAGGAAGTAAATGGATTGTTGGCTCAAGTTTGGTTTAAAAAGACAGTAAGAGCTTACCTTGGAGGTAAAAAGAGCATATGAAAGACAGGTAACGTTTCCTATTTATTGGGAGGAGGGGTTGTCCTGAGCAGATATTCCAGACTCAAACTAGAACTGAGTAAACTGGCTGCATTTCAAGCAATGGACAAGAGAATAAAGAAATGTTAAATCTGGAACGCAATCTTAAACACACTCTCTAGAGCCTCACTGAGCTGAATAGAATATGTAGACATGTATAGGACTAAGCTGCACATGGTGAAGGTTTTGATGTGTTAAGATCAAGAAAGAGATCTTCCCCCTTCCCCCTCACCCCCCCCTGCTGGAAAAGGAGAAATTCATTTTGCCAAAGAGCAGGTGAAGGAGAAATGACAGTACCTGTGGGAGAACTGGTCAGGAGCAGGGGCTGCAATCTCAATTTGTACATTTGACATACCTACAATCTCTTGCTCTGATTTGGATGGCCCTGGTTAGCCCGATCTCCCAGATCCTAGTCTGGCACTTTTACACTATGCTGCCTCTCACTACTCTCAAATAAAGCCATTTTGAACACAGCTAGATTTCCTTCTGATTAACATGCATAGACTTGTTCCAAAGCCATGTATTTGTATTTTCTTGGAAATAATTGAGGATACAAATAACCGACACCCTGAACTCGGTGGCCCAGGTTAGCCTGATTTAATCAGATCTCAGAAGCTAAGCAGAGTTGGCCCTGATTCATACTTGGATGGGAGACCACCAAGGAAGTTTAGGGTTGCTACGCAGAGGCAGGCAATGGCAAACCACCTCTGTTCATTTCTTGCCTTGAAAATCCAATGGTGTCACTATAAGTCAGCTGCAACTGAACAGCACTTTCTGCCACCACCAGCTCTTTGCAAGGACTGGTAAGCACTGGTAAATTAAAGTTGGTTGTGATCCTGAAGCTTATCTCTGGATATGCCACACCATGGACAGAAGCTGACTGCTTAAATTGGTGTGGCTAGAGGAAAAAAAGGTGGGGGAGGACACATAGGTGAGTAGCCTAGCATGCATACGTCTGAACTTGGCTACCACCAATGATTGACAGATTTGAAATTCAGGGCAGAGTTTGGATGCAAAACAAGCATAGGCATAGAAACACGAGAGTCTCTCACACACAAATAAACAATTTACATCTTGATTTGGGAACTCCACTAATCTCTGCCTGATCTGTTTGCTGGTGGGTGAGCCTTGCCACTATTGGTGATGCACTGTAAATGTGGGAAATGCACAGTCCCGCATTGTTGATGCTACTCTGTTCCCCAGCAACAGTAGCAGGAGCACAACATCACGGGTCACTGAACATGAAATTATGTATTACAAAGGATTCAAAGGGCTGCCAATGAAAATTATGTGTTTTCCCATCCCCGGCAGCAGCAGCAGCCAATGATCTGGGCTGGGAGGGGGGAACACACGTGGTAATGACATCAGGACGTGAGCAAGCTGAAGTAGGCCTTACAGAGGATGAGGGAAGAAAACTTGATACGGGGTTATACTTTTTGACAGCAGTCCCATATTCTTTGTAGCATGTAATCTGAGCCTCGCAGGAGCCATCACACAAACTGGTGTTTACACTTTGTGTGTGTGTGTGTTCAGATGAACAGAGAGCTGCACTGGAACCTGCCAGCAGGGAAACATTAGGCAGGAAGCTCAACTGCCTGCACAGAGATATTCATTGTGCGTGTGGAATGTGTATTTTGTGGATTAATACCACAGGAGTTCCAGAGTCATTTTCATAGTCTTTAATAATTAGAGAAATCTGAGCTCTAAATCTCTGGTTTGAACTTTATTGTTGCCCCTTCCAAATAACAGGTGAGGTCCTTGCACGTACAGTATCTTCTCTTGCTGTGATGAACTGGCCAGTTGCCACAATATTTTTTTTCTCCAGAGAGGAAGTAAATCCATCATTGTCTTCCACACCACCGCTTCCCATTAACAGTTAAAGGCCAAAGGTTGACTTTTGAATAGAAAAGCTGCCTTATGTTGCTATCTTGTGGTTCGTCACATATTTTGTAAAGATCCAAGTTTGCTCAGGACTTATGTCAGTAACGTTTGGTTTTTACTTCATACATGTTAAAATGTTCCTTCATTTTTGTCTTGTGAATTACTCCACAGAAATGGTTTTCTTAACAGCCTGGTCCTGCTATATGTCATTGTGTAAAATTTCTCTAGTATTCTAGAAGTTTTGTCTAACAACAATGAAATCAAAATGTGCACCTGCTGAGCAGATGAAAGCCCTAAACAGAGACCAGCATCATACAGCTCAGATATTGGTCAGGCTGTTTGGTTAGGCTTTTCTTTACTTCTTTGTTACACCAGGTTCTTAATCAACACATGTTACTTGTTAACTATTCATTTTGATAGCAACAATCTAATCTTTCAGCAGGGTTTACTTATCACCCCCCATAAAATCTGAATAGTGGAATAATTCTTAACAAGTTCTAAAATATTACTGAAGTATTTAAGGGAGGGGGTTGTTTTTATTTCTTTTCTTTATACTTCACTGGCCACCTGTACATTGAAAGAATGAGCCAGGCGTCCCTTGAATGAGAGAAGGGTACTTCTAGATATTGGTTTATCAAGATAGAAGGGATTTTTATATTCACTTGGATAAGTTCAGAGGACTGAAGCAGACATGATAAAGACTGCATGTCCCCACCCATCTGTAAAGAGTAGACTGTGCCTGTGTGCAGCCAACAATTCAGATATGAGCCCTGTAGGGAGAGAAGAAGGGATTTAAACCCTCAAGCCCTGACTGCTTCAGCTAATCAAAGCCAGTTTTATCAACAGTTAATAGCAAGGTTTTTTGGTGCAGAGTACAGCGGCTCCTATTGTGTAGAACTGCACCAGGTCTCTATCACGGCAGTCCAAGATGCTCTTCAGGTATCCAGGTTCCAGATTCAAGTGTGTTTGTGATGCCTGCCAGCAGTGGGAGAAAAAATGGTGGGACATAGCACTTACTGCCTTGAGGAAAGGAAAGCAGTCATGAAGCTGCACTCCTGGGAAGCTGGATGAGACAAGGGAAGATAAAGCATGCTGAGCTGACCTTCTGCAGCTGCTGAATGGAAAGTGAGAAAGGAGTGAGTGAGGCTGACAACGCTAGCCGGGATGCTTCTTCCTCTTTTGTATCCATTCAGTCCCTCAGTCAAGAATCCTCCACATAGCCTGCCCTACACAAACAGAGAGCAGGATTATGCCCTGAATTATAGCAGCAAAACACAGGGTTGGATCCAGCGCCAAGTGAAAGGAACAGAAAATGTACCTACCACAGTTCCAAATGCACAAGCAGTAATGCAACGGCTGCACCAACAAATCATGATCTAATGCATAATTTTAACAAAATAAAAATGTGCAGATGGAGCAGTGGGATACAAGTTCTTTAATTTAATTTTTGAAAATGTATCAGAAGAAATATCATGTGCTATGTCTTGACTATGTGGGAAAGATAGTGAGGATACAATAATTTTCACTCAGTGCAAGCAAAGGAAAAGAAGTAGCTTGCACAAGGACGGTTGCACACATAGAAATATTCCATGAGATCAAACTAATGCCTTCATTGCCTACCCCAAAGTCCCTGCTGGTTGCCAGACACAGACTGGGTGTGTGCATGTGTTTTATCCTATCTGCCAACTATCGCCCTTTAAAAAAAACCTATTTATGTAGAAAGTAGTATGCTGTCGTTTACTGCCAAAACTGTACTTCCTGATTATCAGACCATGCTGGAAAACAAAGGAAAGTGAAGTTAATAAATTTGACAAATAGGATTTCTGGCCACTGCTGCAGGGGATTTGCAGATAACTAACAGAACTTTGAATAAGCTTATTTGCAAAATTATAGTTTAGGTCATTACGACTATGCTATTGTGCAAAAAGAGCTACATATGTCATTCCGTTCAGAGATCTGTGCCTTTCATTATCCCACAAATTTCCAGAGGAAATATATATGAGTTATTGAAATTATTTTGCGGCGCAGCTTGCCTTTCAATGTAGCAATGGGCATGCCAGAGTCAAACGTATACATGTTAGTAGTTCTTCAGGCAATTGACTGTGGCTACCAAGTGCAAGTTTCTGCAGACACACAAAAAAAGCCTTGGGGTCACACTGGAACCAGCTTTATTACTGGAGAAGCAAGTTAATGCAGCTGCAAAAAAATAAAGGCTTTCTACCAACTCAGCCTAGTCCATAAGATGATCCTTTACTTTGATACTGCTGATACAGACACCTGATTTCAACCTGTGGTTAAGATGTTTTCAGGTAACAAACCCAATCACAACTACAATGTATGATTAAAGGAATAACAAAAAATATGGTACAGCTGAATAAACTCAACTCCCATGATCTATCTGTCCATTGTGTGTTGCCAGCGTCATTTTCTGCTGTTCTATTGAGCACAAAACATGTTATAAGGCTGAAATAAAGTTAATATGTTGCCAGTACAGTGTAGTTGATGGAATCTAAGACTGAGAACTGGATTCAAATCCTTGTTCAGCTACTGATCTTCAGCCAGGTACCTCACCTAACCTACCTGACAGAAAAGTTATGAGGATGCAGTAGGATAACCCCACAAAAACTGCCATGGGTTGTTAGGGGAAAATATATGATAAGTAATAATGCTTGCAAATAAGTCCCCAGAAAGAGCTACAACAATATGAATTCTTATTCGTCCATGGCATTTGTGGCCTAAAATTGTGTTTAAAAAAAAAAAAAAACTTTGCATAACCCTGTTACCTGAAGGCAACATTTGCTCATCCACAGGTGATCAGTTGCATAGCTTTTTCTAAGCCTAATAAAAATAAGCCTATTGAAATAATACTCTCTGTATATGTTTTAAGCTTTTAAAGAGAGCAGAGGCTGTGGCTCACAGGCAGAGCATCTGCTTTGCATGCAGAAAGTATCAGGTTCAATCCCTAGCATTTCCAGTTAAATGTAAGACTTCTGTCTGGGTCCCTGGAGAGCTGCTGCCACTCAGAGGAGATCACAGATACCCAAACCTTTTGAGCACCTTTGGAATTCTGACATGGGGTGGCAGATACAGCCACAAAATGGCTGCCAGACGTTGCAGAGCCAACCACAAAATATCAGGAACTGTGGTTATGCATAACTCTCTAATGGTAACTTCAATATTTCAGGCAGAAGCTCTGCTTGGTGAGGGTGTTAAATTAATGGTCAGTGGTGTTAGTGGTCAGTGGTGTGTTAATGTTTGCTTCAAGCAGCTTTCAGATAACTTCCCCAAAGAATCAACATTACTCCTGCTTTACATCACAATAATTGCTGAACTGCAACAGTGGAATAACTTTAAGTGTGGGAGTTTGAGCTAGTGGCTGTCTAAAAAACCCCTATTCAGATAGAAAAGCTGAATGCAACATTTTGGAGCTCTTCTGAATAATACTAAGGCTTTAGCTGTATGCAGCCAACAGACAGAATTCCCTCCCACTAAGTCAATGGAGAAGGAATCTTCCCCTCCAGTTAAACAGGTGCAGATGTCACAAAAGCACTTCCAGCGGCGATCCAGAAGATTTGTTGCCACACACCATTAAAGAATGTCACTTTACTTAAGCCCCAACTGAAAGAGGTTTTTGCATATTCAGAAAGAGAGACCAGCTATTTTTAGACATTCACGAAAGAAGGTCTTAATACAACATGCCAACTGTTGAATAAAACGTTGCCAAAAAAGAAAAGCAGGAAAATCTGGTACCTTTCTTTTGCGGCAGTCATTCATGCTAATGATGAAATCTGTACATATTTGCACTTAAAATGGTTTTGTACAGTTAATGAAATCAAGGTGCATTCTGTAGTTTGTGGGTAGCACATTACCATAAGGCAGGAGGCAATGAACTGCATCACATGCTATACAACAGGTTGGATCCATCCAGCTTTTTCAATCAATCTCATGTACGCCTCTTACAGAAAACAATATGGCTCAAGAAAATTTACCTTCTTAAACTTTCAGGCCCTGACCTAGATAGTTATCCTGATCTCATCAGATCTCAGAAGCTAACAGGGTCAGTCCTGGTAAGTACCTGGATGGGAGATGACCAAGGAAGTCTAGGGTTGGTATGCATAGGCAGGCAATGGCTGATTGTCTCTTGCCTTGAAAACCCTATGGGATCACCATAAGTCAGCTGTGACTTGATGGCAAAAAAAAAAAAAAAAGATTCAGATTTCTGAGTGATGTCAAATTTTGGCTGCACAAATAACCAAGATTTTCTAGCCAAGAGTCTTAAATCCATTGTTTTGCTCACAAAATGTCTGTTTTGCTCACAAAATGCAGACAAGACAATGCTTTCTGTTGCTGCTCAGCAATTAAGAGATGCTTCATAAATTATTTTAAGTATATACCTTAAAATTTGTGTATTCCTAAAAAAATACAACATGTGACTGTAAAAAATACATGGTTACCAACAAATGTATCATACATGTCCACTGAACGGGAAGCTAGGGTTGGCTTCAGCTCATTGCTCAAGGTAGGTCTGAGGGCAAACTTGAGACTGCTGCATAGTATTAAATGTTCCCCAACCTACTGTCACATCAACAAACATTTGGGCTTCAAGCAGATTATGACATAATAGGATAATAAAGACTAGATGATTCAGTCCATATTTGAGTCTCTTTGCTGAATTTTGTGATGAGCACCCAATGCTATTTTTTCCCATCATTTTAGGTCCCCCCCCCCCAAAGTTTTTACTCATGGCATGAATATCCCCTGTTGACTGCAATCCAGCAATGAGTCTGTTTACTGAACTGCCTTCGAAACCTTTGTTGGAAATTACCATCAATGTCAAAACTGTGCTTAATTGCCTGTAACACCGGTGATTTCAGCATTAAACAGAAAAAAAAACAATAGAACAATCTCTCTATGTCAACCTAGAGGCAAGTAAGCCTGACTTCACATGGGTGTATATCCAAGAAAAAGATAACATGTTTTGATTTTGTCTCCAAGTCTTTGGTACTCAACAAAATGAAAATCTAAATGATGTCAGCATTCATGTTCCCTATACATTTTAATTCCATCTGTTGTGCTTTGCCATTCAATCAGCATATTGTTCATGGAAAATGCACAGCAGATGGGACTCAGAAAATGGAGCATATTTGACTCCTGGGGTGAATTTACTGTTCCGAAAGTGAACAGATTTGACACACAGTAGATGCTTAAGCATTCCACATGGGGGCAATACCCATGAAACTACTCAAGCAGGGGCAACCCTTCAGAGTTTTATACAATTCACTTTGTTGAGTTCACTTTACTGTTGCTCTGTGCATGAAAAGAAAACACACATATAGTGCTTCCCTTGAATGCTGAATGAGATAGAGAAGCCCCTGCTGACACAACGCTCTGTTCAATTTGTAGCCTCATACAAGTTCGGGTTGGGTAACTGTTTTGTGCTCCAATATTAAACATGCCTGATGTCAGACTCACATGAAATTGCCTTATACTGACCCAGACCTTTGGCCTATCAAGGTACTGGCTACTCTGACAGGCAGCAGCTCTCCAGAGTCTTAGGTAGAAGTTTTTTTACATCATCTACTATCTCTTGGTTTTAACGAGATGCTGGGGAGTGAACTTGGAATTTCTGCATGAAGCAGATCCTCTGCCATGGAGCTGCAGACAAATTCTTAAAATATGGTGCCAATTTAATCCACCTCTACTGCAGATAACAGCCTCCAGGTGACCAAGTATGGAAATTTCACCACGAAGTTTTTATTTGTTTCATGTCTCAAATAATGGACAAAAGTATGTGTGGACTGGTAGGCAACTAACATTTGTAGAGTTGTTTGTAAGGCATGTACATCTCCCTGGGATTAGCGCCACTTTGATGTGGCCTGGGAGAGGCTTGGACAGTGCCTTGAAATATCAACCACTCCTTCAACCATTTACCACCTCCCTAGATGCTGGCAGGTATTCATTTCCATCTGCCTCCAAAGAGCAATCTGTACTTTGTCCTATGCCTTACAAGCTGTAACCAAGTTCCAATAATGCAAGCATTGAATGAAATCTTACAAGTTAAAGAAAGTTGCCCAGAAAACACTATTTATATAGCATCCTGCCAGCCAGTGGATCTGATTTACCTAAGAGTAAAGTATCAAACGATCAAGGAAATAATTTTGCTGTTAAACATGAACGCTGCTTTACAGGTTTAAAAAAGAAAAGTTGAAGCCAATAGGTCTTAATGCCTGACCAACTGGGAACAGACTTTAGCTTAAACATGTTACAAGTCTCAAAGTATAGGTGCTGAAATTTGTGCCAACAGAGTGAAATTGGATGCCTCAACTTACCTGCAACTATCCCTGGCAGCTCTTTCATAATTTATTACAGTGTGAATTTGATTTTGTTACAAACCTCTCTAAACCCTATCAGGGTGAAATATGTCTTGCAAGTCTCATCCTGAGTCATTTGAAAGGGAAAAAAACGGAAATTAGATTTTGAATTAAGGCTGAATTGTGCAATGCTTATACTGGTTAGCACTGATATGAGCAAATGGTGCCACTGATGCCTGAGAGATTAATCACTGGGGCAAACAACATGTACCATGCCATGTATTGATTGTTTTTCACACACACACACACAATTCCACAGCTGTATGTATTTCCTGGCACTTCAGCTGCTTTTGCAAGAAGCTTCCTTTCATGAGTGCAAATCATATCCTACCCACAGAAACCATATGTATGTAGATGGATAACATCTGATCAGATCATGCCATATTCAGATTCAGAATCTTTTGATTCACATCATTTGCAAAGTGGATAGGATAAACCTGAAAGGCAGTAAGTGTATATAAGTTCTCTGTAGTGATACAGAGAGAATATAGGCATATTCTATTTGTCTACACATTTAAGGGTTGAATAACCAGGAGCTTTTGTTTTGGAGGCTCCCCCACTTCTCCTCTAGCTATAACAAGTAAGATTCCACTTCTGCTAAGGGGAGAGGAAGCAATGAGCTGCTAAGGCAGAGGATGCTAATGGGCCCACTACAGGAATAGCACCCCTGTCCCAGTACTATGGGGTTACATTTTCCCACCACCCACCCCTTCAAAACCAGTTCTTAGTTATCTAGGCATGCAATACCCTGTATTTGGCCTTTGGTGTCTCCTCTTGATTATAGTTATCTTGATGGCTTGGGTGCGCATAATCATTCTTGTTTTAGATTACAAGCCCAATGTGACGTTATTTAGTTAAATTATAGGCATGTGTGTTTCCTCAGAACACAAGACGCATATGCTGTCACCCAGTTGAAAAGGCAGTGATATGAATTTCTCTTCTGGAATCAATGGAAACTTCTAAAAACTCAAGGAAAGATTTTTTTTTCATTATTATTCCTCAAGAAACCCGTAAGTAAAGGATAATTATTTGTTTCAATGCACTGGAATTGACTTTGGGGCCTTTAGCAAGAATCTCACAGTAAACCCTTATGAAAACTTGGGCTGCAGCCCTACAAACACTTCCTTGTAAATAAGTCCCACACCAAACTTATTAAAACTTACTTAAATCAGGATTTGAAGGCATTATAGCAGAGTTTCTAAAAGTAGGGACCACTGAAAACCATCTTTTGGGTCTATTTTCAATTCATTCTTCCTAAAGTACTGGGAACAAATTATACATGAGCTTCACCTTACAAAAGATTGTGAGCCCAGCGATCATAGCAACAGGTCCTATCTCTTGCTTAGCTTCTCTAGTTCGTGAAAAGAGGTTGTAGCACAGTGATAGAGCAGATCATCCATGTTGCATGCAGAGTGACCCAGGTCCAGCCCTAGCATTCCTAGTTAAAGAATCCCAGGCAGCAGTTCTTGGGGAAAATGTTTCTCTTGAGGCTACTACCAAGTAAAGAGCAGGCAATATTGAGCAATGCAGAGTAAATTTCCTTCAGTTAATACAGTGAGAAGGAATACTGCACGAAAGCTCAGAGAACTGAAGTCAGAGTAAGATGCAACAAACTGACTCAGATCAGCTGTATGTAGTTACAAACATCCTTGTGAATGAAAAATGGACTGGAATCTTGTCCCTAGTTAGTCCTGCATAATTCCCACTGAAATCAATGGAATTTCCTACTCCACATGGTAGGATTATTCTCTTAATCCCCCCCAAAAAAAGAATAATCAAGATTTGTTTTGTAGAAGTACTGTGTGTTCAAGATGATGATCCAAATCTCATACATTAAGGGTACCAAACTATTGTATCCTTGAAGACTAATTAATTGTCCAGACTCTAGTCTGGGGACCAGAATAACCCATCCTCCTAACAGACCGGCACACTCTATAATAAAGTTGAATCACTCAGCTATAGCTTCATAGGAATGGAACACGTGCACTCAGACAGTGTTAGGTCATCAATGGTGCAGAGATGGGGGGGAAGGCTAATAACCATACATGCTTTATTACAAGAGCAGCTTTATCCTTTGGCTTTCTGGAATGCCCAGAAGAAAGCAAAATACTCACAAGGGAGACTCCAACAAGGGTTCAACGCAGTTAGGAAGCAGGTTTTTTTTTTCCTACTTCCCTACAGCGACGTGGTGCATTTGTGCACCAACTATAGTTTCCCTGGCTTTTTTCTGATCTTTCTCAAAGTTGCTTGCTCCAAAGGTTTGGGGGAAATCTCAGCAAAGCAAGGATGGCTGGTGTGTGTGTGTGTGTGTGTGTGTGTGTGAGAGAGAGAGAGAGAGAGAGAGATGTTCTGTTTGCTATTCTGTTTGCTATTCTTAAGTCAAGCAAATATTCTACAAAGCACAAAGCCACTGACAATTTTCTCTGTGACTGTGACAAAAAGCATCTTGGTCAAATTTCAAGAGACCTCACATTTTTAAAAGAAATAATTTATGCTTTCTCAGTCATTCCAGAGAAGAGACGTCCACACTACCAGAGAATGGGTCTCTATTTTAACTAGCTTGTATCAGATAACCTTCTACATCTCAGCTATTAGAATTTTGGTTCCCCTCACCCAGAGCTGCGAAAATCCCTGCATACCCTTCCAGAATGGCCAAAGATCACATTTACAAATGTAGCACAGTTCTCTGGTTACCACAGCAACAGGGGGAGTCCTTTGAAAGACTTGGGTCTTTTTGAGCTAACAGTTCTGCCCGTCAGCCTGTTTATGAGTAACTAAGGGGAACAATGATATTCACTGAAAACCTGTTCAAATTACCACATGCCAGACAGGCTAAGGGAACAGGAGTATAAAAGAGTGAAGAATGAAACCACTGCACAGTGACTGGCAAAGGTGGACGAGAAACAAGTTCATTTAAACAGCTAATGGAGAGCCACCTGTAACTTGTGGAAATTATAACATAAATAAGGTATTAAGATTGGTTTCTGCATTTCCCTAAGAGACTCCTCCAGTATAGTCTATGCTATTTTTAGACATTTCTCATGCGGGAGAAACAGTGAAATAGTGAGATGTTGTTCCAAGTGACTCAATTCAGATTAAGTATGTGTTTCTGTAATTCTGGATCACAGGAAGAAAAGAAAAGAAAACCAAATATTTTTATTTTATTTTTATTTATTTTGGATTTCATAAGAACTGACTCTCCCCCCAAACCATCCTATTCATTGTGCAATTCTTCTGGCTCAGGGGCTTCTTCTTCCATCTCACTATGGAATGGAGGTGATGTTACGAGGGGAGAGTCATATTCAAAGATGCAGCAGCTATCTTCTCTCTCTCTCTGTGGAGGTGATGTTATGAGGGGAGAGTCATATTCAAAGATGCAGCAGCTATCTTCTCTCTCTCTCTCTCTCTCTCTCTCTCTCTCTCTCTCTCTCTCTCTCTCTCTCTCTCTCTCTCTCTCTCACACACACACACACACACACACACACACACACACACACGGTCTCTCAAAGGCTAGAAATATTTCCAGCTCCCTCCACCTACTAAACACCTCTATCTACTAAACACCCTCTTTCTTTCCCAGGACTGCCAGTGTAAGGGGAAACACACACACACACCTTTTGCTTTTCTGTAACAAGCAAAATGAAGTCCCCAAAGCTACTGCCACTTGCTCCTACCAACTTCTCACATTTAAAAAGAATGGCATCAGCTTTTCACTCAGAATGGCATCAACTTTTCACTTAGGAAGAGAAGCAGTGGCAGGGGAAGAGGAAGTGGGGAGGACACGTGGTATAGGGGAAGGAGGTGCAGAAGGAATGAAAGGGGGAATTTCCCCATGAGTTTCTCATGGGTCCCCACTTATAATAACCAAAAAATTACAAGATTCACCCCAAAGATACAGAACAATTATGTCAAAAATGTATCTTCCCAACAGATATGTCAACTAATTGTCTAATTAACTGAATGATTCAAACAGAAGTCATTGGAATTGCCTCATGAATAAGTACTGATGAAAAATCACTGTCTACCGTCTATGTTTAATAACTGTTTAAGTCCAACAAAGCTGAGTTTGGAAGTTACATACAGACAAGTGTCTGAGTCTGTGGCTCCCATTTTATACTCCTGCATGAAATATATTCATGAACATACTTGCCTATGATACCAGTGTTGGAAGTGATTGCACTATAGGCTCAGCGAGTCTAAAGACTGGGTTGCCAGCACTTGCAACACAAAACCTGAACAGCTAATCAAAGCAATCAACAGCCTGCAATTCATTATGGAGATTTTCATCCTTGGAATCTTGCAACTTTTGCAGACCAGACCTGCATCCTTATCCTGACCCATCAAGCTGATCGCAGTTCACTAACCCAGTATTTTATTCTGCCGGGTGCTTGAACTTCCTCTCTCCATTTATAGAGTCCAGGAAGACCCCAGAAACAGTATGCTTCTCAAGGCTCTTGAGGAGCACCATAGATGGCTGGTGGGCGGCATTCATCATAGTGAATTGCAAGTTGTCTAGACGACTTGCACTAGACAGGCAGGAAAAGGGCAGGTTATACATCTAATAAAATAAAAAAATAAATATTTCAAAGACTGAAACTTGTTTTATGCATTACAGAAGGACCAATACATTCACATCTCAGCATACAATCCACTCCTACCCTTTCATGTGTGGGGCAACTATAAATTTATCACTTGGCATGTCTACACAAGGTGTATAAGGCTCAGAGTCTCCATCTTGGTTCATATTGTTTAAAGTTAGTGGCCAAACAAAGTTGCACCCATCAGGCTTTTCACCCTTACGGCTTACAGAATCAAATAGAAGGAACATGCTTGCTTATCTAGTGACTCAGAATTCATGGCTATTATTATTAAATGCTATATACAAAACTACATGTTTATTATGTTGATGTTCCATGTATTTAAATATCCTGTTACCTAGTGACAGAATTGGGGGTTGGGGGTATAGTAGGAGGGCTCCGAGATTATAATTTGCCCCTGGCCATGGGCTACTTATCTGCAGCCCTGTGAAGCCGACTGAGATTCCTCACTATGCATGTTTATTTTTCATTGTGGTAGGAAAAATAATCAGGGCAGTAGCCCCACACATTAGCAGTTGAAAGTGAGCACACGCTAATTCTTTACCATGTACCACTGGTACTATAAAATGTGAAAAAGCCTTAAGCAACAACCAAGGAAAATTTCTTGAGCTGTGCTTTTCATGTTTCACCGCAACTAACCAAGGCCTTATACTGCAGTGCCCTCTTAGAGGCTCCCTCTGTAACTCTAGGGAACCAAGCTGTGATCCATGCTTAGACCCAAAAAATCTGAGCTCTGCAGACCACAGAAAAGGAACCTTCATTTTCATTAAGACATTTCTTGTTGAAAAGCGATTAAAATAAGCATTGATATACAAACCATACTCTAGAGAGCCATTGTCTTGCAAGTGACAGAAATCTGCATTTAGACAATAAAACTGGCTCTTCAATTTAAAGGGTCCCTTCCTTTCAAAAGGCCCGTACAAAGGTGCATCTTGCAGCCTACTTTTCTTGAGGGATGACTAAGTATAGGTTTCAGTCACCATGACAACCCTTTTCTCACGCCAATGCTTTTTTCTAGCCCAGACAGTTCTTTCTTCAGAAAAGGCATGTTGCAAGACTGTGCCAAAACTGTGTTCCAGCATTTACTGACAAGGAGAAAACCTACCACCGTTACTGTTTTGGCAAAATCCAAATCCTGGGCAAGATGGGAATTTCTGTGTTAATGTTGGCACAGGAAGGGCTACCTTATGAAACTGAAGAAATTAACATTTTTAATAGAATGTGAGTTTGGTAAAAATTTACAAGCAAAACTCTGTTTCCTCAAATGATACCAGTATCACAAATATCAGAAAAAGGCACAGGGGCATGAAGGTGTGCTTCCTTCATCAGACAGCAACACAATCAATGTCCAAGACTCCTTTTATCTTGATAAAAGTTCTCCTAACAGATCTGTTATTATTTCTTTCCATCAAGCTAAAAATTTATCCTTCAAGTTCCATCAAATGAAATGTAAATTGCTTTCAAGTATGCTTAAAACACAACTTCTGATATAGATCTGTACAACGCTAAAAATTACTGCCATCATTCCAATTTAAAAACGATACTCTCTTTCAACTATCATCTTCTAGACTTTCCCCACATGAAGTTGATGTCTACAGAACTGGGGGGGGGGGGATTTTGGCCCAAGTATTTGACACCCTCCAAGACTAAGGGTCCGGCTTGTCCACTTTTCATAACATGCTAAGCAAATCTTTAGCTGAAGTCACACAATAGTTCTTTAAAGAGAGTTGAAAATGGTATGATAGACACACTATTGTTCCCCTTGGTATGCACACTAGTTTCTATTGACTTGCTATTCTCTCTAGTCAATAGATTCTATAAGTTTTCAAAGAAGCACAAAACTTGAAAAACCTGCAAGAGATCCCACGGGCAATGATAGCTGGGTGTCTTTCAGCAGCCACAATGCACAATGGAAAAGAAAAAGTTCTTTTAACCTACTATTAACTGCTATACATGCGAAAATTAGTCAGTTTCCAAATTAATTCCTTACAAGAGATTTTCAGTGCAATCCTAAGGAGAGTTACTCCAGTCTAAGCCCATTCATTTCAATTGGCTTTGACTGGAGTAACACTGCATAGGATAGCACTGTTTGTGTCTGTGTAGTGAATCTTTATCCTGAATTTCGTTGAAGGAGGATATGCAGTCCTCCCTTCCCTATTTTATCTTCAAAACCACCCTGTGAAGTAAGCTAGGCTGGGAAACCCTGCAAGCTTCATAGAGTGGGGATTTGAAACCTGGGTCTCCCAGTTATTAGCGTGTCTTGCAAATCACGATACCATATTAAATCCATTTGCAGAAATTAATAGATGTCCAGCCTAAACTAATGGTTCTGTCTACTGGATCCTGTGCCTATAGGTGTGTTAGGCCAACTCCCTAATATAGTAAAAGAAAATGAAAGAGTTATGGTCAGGTGAGAGGATTTGCATAAGGTACTGCCACGTATGGAACATCTGTCATAGGTAAAATGGCTTTTTTTTTGAAGTCTCAGAGATTAATATATGTTTTTGTTTTGTTAACCAGTGGCTCCTGTTATGATGTCAGAGCATTAAAAAGAACTAGTCCAAACCCCTGCTGCGATGCAGGCAGTGCTTCATTTCTAGAGAAAGAGATATCAGGGCTCAAATATGTCTGGATTAGCAGCAATACCCACTGGTCTAGAGTACCCTTTCGCTAATTCTTGATGCATGAAGACACTCAGTCGATAATGCAGTGCACCTGCTCAGGGCCACAATTAATTTAGTCTCACTTCATCCTTATTCAAAGGCTGACACTTGTTATGAGAAAAAAATGCCAGGGCAGAATCCTGGTGAACCCTGGCCAAAGCTGAATCTAGACAATATGGAGACAATGTTGATCAGGAAGGCTGATTCTTTGGGGGCAAAGGATCCACTTGTTTTAAATAAAGTAGAGCTGGCATTGTGGAGCAGGCGAAGAGCTTAGGGGTACTCATGGACCAAGCCTTGCAGCTTGAAAAGCGGACTGGTGTGGAAGCCAGAAGTGCTCTCCCTCAGCTGTTTCTGGTTCTCCAACTCTCTCGTTTCTCAGACTCAGCTAAACTGGCTATGCTAATCCACGTTTGCAACCTTGCAGATGGATTACTATAACATGCTCTACATGGAACCACCCTTGAAGACAACCCATAACCTGCAATTAGTTCAAAATATGGCAGCCCAATAATTGGTAGCTATGTGGCTTCCAGTTTGTTTCCAAGTTCAGTTCAAGATGCTGGTTATATCCAAGTTCAGTTCAAGATACTGGATATATCATTCACAACCTTTGCAATAATTAATCATCAGTGTTATAAAAACCAGAGATTCTAAATCCAACAAATTGAACTATAACATGCATGCAACAAAAAACATCCCTACTAGCCCTCTAGAGACCTCAAGGCTCTCCTAAACAGGAAAGTTTTAACGTCCAAGGCAACAGAAGAACATTTCATGAATTCTCCTGGAAAGACATATAAATGCAAGTGCTGTACAATGTAGTATAAACTGTGTATACATGGCACAGGAGATGCTGTTGGTTCGTGGGTTTTGCCAGAGTATGTGCTTTAAGAAACATGCATTTTTCCTCTTCCAAAATAGCCCTTTGCTTGGGAATGGTGGGGGTGGTACATTTGACATAAGCAGTTCAGGTTCAGATTTTCAAACCCCTTTACACATATGCAAGTCTAGAGCTCAAAGAAACTCAGTTACGACCATAATTATATAATAAGCCCACAAAATAACATGTTACATTCCTGCTGCAATGTTTTAACAGAAAATCAGAAATGCCACATTATCTTGTCTAAGATTCTGTGCATTCTGCTCCTCTGCCACTAGAAATACCAACTCTACAATCAGCCTTTACAGACTGCTGTGGAATTAATGCATTTATTTCAGCTTTGATCGCTAAAGCACACAAACTCAGATCATGAGTTTGCAAATCAGAAAAGCATGTGATACAGCCCTCCTTGCACACTAGCATTTCAATATACTAGTGGGGAGATATATGTTACATATCTGAATATTCTTACGCTTCAAAAACTTGCTGCTCTAAAAAGCTAGCATGTTAGAGGAAAGTATTCTAACCTAGCATTCTCTCTGATGTGCTGAATGAGTGTGCGTGTATAAAATCGCTGTGGGAGAGCGCTCAAGCATTTGATTTCTTACGTATACTCTGAAATGATATAATCGAAGAAGGACTATCACATGGTGTTTCGATATATAGCTCAACTCATAGTCAGTTTTCAAACCTGCACATACTACATTTGGGAAGCCAACTCTGGCTTAAGACTGATCTTCAAAGCACTGTTCTGGATCAAGTCCTTTTCAATTGCAAATATTTGGGATGGGGTGTGTGTTTGCAAGCTCTACTTCTTTGAGATGCAAGTCTGCTTGGAAAACATTTCTTCAGAGCATCTGAAGCTGTCCCTAAATCAATGACAAACACCATCTCAGAAAGCACCTGCCAAAAAATGAAAAAATCCTACAGAAAGGAAACATGAGGAGTGAAGAGCTAAGAGACTTATCAGAGTTCTCCATTCTAGCCAATACCAGTTATCTTTACTGGCTCTTAACCTCTGGCATTTTCTTATCAAAGCTGTCATCCCAAGAAGCCATTTTTACTTCAATCAGTATGTTCTCTTCAGAGAACAGTATTCATTATTATTTGTACAGCACACATAATGAATCAAGTAGTTTGCCATTACAATTTGCCTACAGATGGCTCTCCCACCTCTAAAAATAGCACTGAATTAGCTTGACAAGTAAGGTTGCTAACCTCCAGACCAGGCCTGGAGAGCTTCTGGAATTACAACTGATCTCCAGACTACAAAGATCACTTCCTCTGGAAAAAATGTCTGCTTTGGAAGGTGAAATTATGAGGTCCCTCCCCACCCCAAACCCTGCCCTCCTGAGACTCCACCTCCACAATCTCCAGCCCTATCAAAAGGTCTTGGATCCATCATAAAGTAAAACAGATTTACACCACTCAAGGATCAATTTTTTAAATAGGAAAAGCCAGCACAAAGTGCCATGATTATTCTTTTTGTTATATTCATTTATTTACATTATTTGTAGTCCTCCTTTCCAACTGAAACTCAAGGCAGATTATACAGTGTAAGTCAATACAATCAACAAGATGGATGGGACATCCAATAAACAATGCAACAGGGTTTGGATGGCAGAAATCTGAAACCAAGCAGAAATCTGAAACAAAGGTGAAGCAAAGCATAAGCATTAATACGACACATTAAATGGTGCAGAAATTACATAGTAGGGTCATACTTACCACAACGGACAGTATGTACTATACACAGTAGTATAGTCCAACATTTCGTTACTGTACAGCCCTATTATCTGTGTACAATGCACAGTGTATGACTGAAACAAATCCGATCAACAAAAACTGACTCTGGTGGAGGGGGATGCCTTCATATCAGCAAGTATCTCGGGGGGGGGGGAATCACACAAAATGTTGCCCCTGGCCACTACGGTTGGGGACTTGAGCTAAGAATTTAAAGTCTTCAGTTCAAATACTAGCAATGGGGGCAAACAACATGTTATGTAGGAAATCAATTAGTGGATCTCCAAACTTTTTTAAAAAACTGAAATACAGTTACAAGGGGTTTCTTAATATTGCTCATCCCATGCTATTCTTTGACCCAAGAGGGAAAGAACATGCACAAGTGTTACACCCCACTCAGGGAAAAGGCAGAATGTGTACAAAATGTTGGGGTTTTTATTTCTTAAGTACACACCAAACATGAACTAAAGCACTTTCAGAACCAAAACCACTTCAGCATTGAAACACATTAACACATGAAGCTGCCTTATACTGAATTAGACCCTTGGTCCATCAAAGTCAGTATTGTCTACTCAGACCGGCAGCAGCTCTCCAGGGTCTCAGGTGGAGGTCTTTCACATCACCTCCTTGCTTAGTCCCTTTAACTGGAGATGCCGGGGATTGAACCTGGGACCTTCTGCATGCCAAGCAGATGCTCTACCGCTGAGCCATGGCCACTCTCCCTGAAGTCTGCTAACTTCCATCTCCAACGGCCATCTCCATTTTCCCAGAATGCCACATGGTTCAGTCTTAAAGGGGCAGTGGCATATGAACAAATATAAAACTTATATCAACTATTCCTTGGCACACAAGGACCGACACATTGCACCTTCGCTAGCCACTTGTCCCAGTGCTGAGCATCTTTGAAATGAAGTTCTTCACATCTCCCAGCAGCACAGCTCTTACAGTAATATAAGTCCTCTCTGATAAGCAGGAGGTTGTTGCTCCTTTCAATGGGAGTAGCTACACTGATGTTATTGCTGTAGCTGGAAATACATGCTGCCAGAATGGTGTACTGATTAAGAGCAGCAGACTCTAATCTGGAGAGCTGGGTTCAATTCCCCACTCCTCCACATGAAGCGTTCTGGGTGACCTTGGGCTAGTCACCGTTCTCACAGAACTCTCTCAGCCCACGCAGAGGCAAGCAATGGCAAACCTCCTCTGAATATCTCTTGCCTTGAAAACCTTACGGGGTCACCATAAGGCAGCTGTTACTTGACAGCACTTTATACTCACAAAATGCTTAGGGGGATAATATTCTTTGTTTGTTGCATAGTTTTAATTATTCCATGATACTGATGTAAAAAGAACATTGTCAGGACACAAGGTTACTGGCCCGGCCAGGAAAGGTACGCGGTAAAAGTAAAATAAAATAAAAAGAAAATAAATACTAAGAATTAGTATAGTTTCATTTAATTAAAACAGACGGTTTGCAAAAGTAACCCTTGTTTATCAACAAAAAAAGCCAACAGCCCTTTGGCAAAGCATCAAGCAATCTAAGCTGTCTGCTTCTTTTGCAGTAGCGCATTTTACTCCGCGTTGACAACAGTCAAGAATTCTCTTGTAATCTTCCCTGACCAGTTTTTAAATGCATGGTAAATAATTTACCACTTGGTCACTGTTGAAGGAAAATGCACCATCAATACTTTCTCCCTGCCCTACCCAGTGAACCAACACATTCTTGAGAATATTACATGAAAAACTATTGTCAAAATTGTCAGGCAGAAGGAGTCAAAGAATCTCAGTCCTACCTCCCAATTCTGTTGAGCAACATTTTGTAAGACCTCAAGGAAGGAAAAAGTCATTCCCTTGACCCTGGCCTAGCAAGATATTACAGCACCTTTGCTATGAATGTGGGACCTTTTGCATGCAATGCATATGCTCCAGTACTGAGCCATGGCCCCTTCCCCAAGCGGGAGGTGGGGAGGGTCAGAACCTCACTGAGATTACTTCAGGTGACAGATCTGCACATTAGGTAACCTCAGGTCCAGGTCCAAGCGGATGATGGTGGTGGCTTCAAGGCAGTGATCTTCAGTATGGCACCCATGGTGCCCAATGTGTTTTCTGATGCTTCACTTGATTCTTTCCTAAAGCAAACAGCCAATCCTGGGTTACTTCTACCTCAGTGTGGACTAGCAGGTGCTTCAGAAGACCCTAGGAGACAGCACCCCTGGGTCTGCAGAGAAGGACCATTCAGAAAGAGCTGCACCCGTCACAAGAGGATGCTTAGATTGGAACCTCCCAACATTTTGTGATTGCTTATTGCAGTAATATTGTGATTGATGCCACCTTCCAAGGCAACCATTTTGTGCTAGGGCTTGCTACCCTTTCCCAAAATTACAAAAGTACCCACAGGCTTAAGAAGGTTGAGAACTTCTGCTTCACAAGCAAAGCCCAGCCCTAGGAAGTCCTGTGCATCTTACCCTTTATAAAGAGTCTCTGCATTATGAAGTGGGGAGACATCCACTAAGCAATATGCCAGGTTTTAGCAAAGCAACTTAACTGTTCTCCACAGTGAACTTTGTAAACTTGCCTTGTCTATTTTGGACCTTAGTTTCTGCTTGCTCTGCACCCTCTGTGAACCTTACCATGTCCTGAACTCTGCTGCATTTAGTGTTGCCAACCTCCAGGTGGGGACTGGAGGTCCCTTGGAATTACAACTGATCTCCAGACTACACAGATCAGTTCCCCTGGAGAAAATGGATGCTTTGGGAGGTGGACCATGTAACATTATGGCTTGCTACTCCATTGAGGTTCCTCTGCACCCTAGCCTCTACCCAAAAATCTCAAAGAATTTCCCAACTGGGAGTTGGCAACCCTGGTTACTTTCCATTTCCCCCCCATTCTACATACTTTTTATGAGCATCCAGATGAGCATCCAGGTGTTCCTGTCTAGTCTGTGCTCTGGAATTGAAATCTCCCTGTGCTAATGTTCCAATTAGACTAAGGAATCCAGTGAGGAAAAGATAAAGTCAAAGTTGTTTACACCCATCCTTCACTAATAATGAATTAATACAATGATAATTTTCATTAATTTCTGTTGGTCTCATTTTATGGTATTATTTTAGGAACTGGGCCAAAGGTTTTTAAGTTCAGTCACAAAATTCTTCTAAGTCGGTGCATGTGCAAATGCTTAAGAGGTTAGCCAACTCAGGTTGAACAATTAAACAGCTAGCTTTCATACATGCATGTGTACATATATACACACACATGCACGCACACACAAACCTCAGCCCTTTCATACAAACGTTTCCTGTTTTTCCTGAAAGATTTTTTAAATGTTCTGATCACAATGTATGATGTTTCTTCTTTAGCTGCTTTTGTATTAAGAGTTACATTTCTGTAGTGGATTTATGAAGCTTAGAAAGTCAGACACACACTGTGTTTAATCAGAAAAACAGCATAAATCTGCTGCAGTCTGTAGCTGTGGGAACCAATGATGTCCAATGAGGAAATCTGCCAAGAAAAGTCCTTTCATTATTTACCTGCCAGCTCTGCACACCCATTTCTTTTGAAAATAAAAGAAGGAAGTTTACTCTTTGGCTAATATCAACACCACCAATGGAATGAACTATTAACTCACAAATCAGGAATTCCAAGTGCACCTGAAAACAACTCCTTTGACAAGAAATGACTTCTTCTAAAATTGCATTTAATCTCTGCTGGATTTGAGGAAGTATTTTTTCAGTCTAACTACAGGAGCCTGATAGCCTCTTCTAACTGTTTCCCTTACTGTAAGAATAAAGTTGCATACTGTTAGTAACCACTATGCAAATCATCTATCACTATACTTAACAGTGACGACAAATAGGATCCACTCAACAGCGTCAGTTGTAGCTACCATGTGTGTTATGCGCCATCAAGTTGTTTCCGACTTATGGTGGCCCTGTGAATTGTGTGTGTGTTATATGCCATCAAGTCACTTCTGACTTATGCAACCCTATGCAACTTCCAAAGCATCTTATCAATAACACCCTTGCTCTGGTCTTTCAAACTGAAGGCCAAACAAACTGAGCCAATCATTTCCATGTTGGGTTTTCCTCTTTTCCTTCTGCTTTCAATTTTTCCTAGCATTGTCATCCTTTCCTAATAGTTCCGTAAACTTGGAGATAACCCCAGCTTTGTAGAAAAATCTAAAATTGTGTGCAAAGAATCCCCCAAACCTTTGAGAGGCTACCTCCACTCCCGGTCATGTCATCCACACATGCACATGTAAAAAAAAAAGTTGCAAGGAATCAGATTTATCCAGCACATTCCCACTGTGTATTGTCTTATCCTTCTAGTTATTTAACTGTGGATATTTCTCCAAATCCTGGGCACAGTAACAGAGTCCATGTACATTATGTCCCACTGCACCCCACTGGAGCCTGGCAGGAGTAATCATCTTTGCAGAGAATTGTGGGAAAGTGGTGTGTTGCTTGAAGGACTGAGGCCCTTGTGGACCTTCACTATGGTGTTACTTCACTTAAGTCACAGGGTAAAATACTTGGTAATTAATCCACCCTGCATGAGACTTTATCCTTAAGAGGTTATTGAAGAACAGAAGCTAGTTTGCAGTCTGTCCAACTATACCAGTCTGCCTTTAGTTCTGCCATTATTTTTCAGATCACTATTGAGCCCCAGGAAATTTTAAATGGGCATGCAAATGAATGAGTGATAGACTTTTGCAAGCTTCTCCTTCTGACCGTTAACAAAGGGGTTGTCTATGTTTTAAGAAGGTAAATAGGTTTTTGTTTTCTTCCAAGATAACGATCTTGATATAGAATCCTACTGCTGAAAAGAACTGGGGAGTATTTAACCTTACAGTAGGTAGTCAAGGGCAATGACTGCTTGACCTCAACTGGCTATGGCACACAAAAATGTACCTCTTTCTGTCAAGCATTTATTAGACTTTCCATCTCTGACAGGAATCAGGATGAAAGAGCAGATTTCTTCCAGAATGACAGACAAGCCTTTAACAGATGTATGTTAGTTCTCCCCAGTATTTCAGTGTGATGAAGGGAAATTGAGATGAGTTTGGGACATGTATACAAGGTATCTGATCATCCACACTAAAATGGCCCTCCCAAAAATCAGATTTTTTATATCCGACTTGTGTCCTTTTATTCTCTTGAGTAGAGGCTGGGTTGTATGTCTTACACAGACAGCAAAAAGGGATTGATGGCAAAAGATAACGTGTCTGAATACCAAGAACAAATCTTGCTAATCTGCTGATCTAAAAGTTATTATTCTTTAACAAAAGACCTTCAAAAGGAAACTTCAGCATATAAATGCTGAAACAAGATTTATAAACAAATTCAATCCAAATCAGAAATGTGGATTTCATTTCCATTACAGATGTTACAATAAATAGCCAAGTACAGCTAGAAAAACAGTATTATCAGTCCCTTATGATGTGAATAAATCACTGTCCTTACCTGAATATATTTCAGTTGTGCAGAGATGTCACAGACAGTATATTTTTTACATTTCAGTCTCCCACCCCCAACGTTTATAATTCTTTTTGTACAAGTGTATAAGTATCTGATAACTAAGGGAAATTGTTTATGCATCTGATGTAATGGGCTTTAGTCCACAAAACTACATATTACAAAAAATCGTCAGTAACTTACAAAAAGAATGTTTGCTGGTTTTGTTGCCACAAAATACCAGTCTATTCTCTAGAATTTGTTACCTATACATAATATCACACCAGAAACTGAAGAGAGTATAGTCAGCTTTCTTAACTTGCAAACTATTTAAGAAACTAACAATGCAATCCTATGCAGAGTTACTCTAGACCAAACCTATTGATTTCAGTGGGCTTTGACTGGAATAACTCTGCACAGTGGATTATTAATTACACAGCACTCATAGATTACAAAGCACTCATAGAGTCTTAAACTGAAATCCTAAGTATGTACTGCTACAATTGTAGAGTTAAAAGGGGCCATCTAGTCCAACTCCATGCACAACATAGGAAATCCAAAGCCTCAGCATCCCTGACACTTTTGGCCAATCTCTCTCTCAAATGAATCTACCTCACAAAGTTGTTGTTAAGGTAAAATGGAGGAAGGGAGAACCATGTATGTTGCCTTGGAGGAAACACAGGATGAAAATACTCATAATGACAACAACAACAAGCACCACCACCACTGGTGCATTACCTGCTCAGGTAACTGGTGGTGGTGGAAAGCGCTGTCAAGTCACAGCTGACTTATGGCGACCCCATAGGGTTTAGAGTTATAAATCTGCAGAAGCTTCTCTTTTCCAATCAGGCAACAGCCAGGGCTTGCCTTCCATATTATCTTGCTCAAGAGAATACAGCCATCAGTTTTCTGAGCTTGATGATAGTTAATTTTTAGGAGTCATTCATCTGAGTTTGAATTGCAAATTACAGACCTGGAGTCAGAGAACGGGCTTGCTGTTTCTGGAGATGATTAGCTTGAATCACCTGCTAAAACTAACTTTGTAAGATATTTTCCAGAGGGGTAGCCATGTTAAGTCCATTGCAGCCAACCCCCCACCCCAACAGGAGTTCTGTGGCACCTTCTAAAGATTAACAGATTAACAACATTTTATTCTGGGTTTTGTGGACTAGAGCCCAGATGGAATAAAATGCTGGTCTTTACAGTGCAGCAAGACTCCTGTTTAATTTGCAGTGCAAGTTTACATGAAACTGCTTCATCTGTCTCTAAGGACGTCTCAGCTATATCTATAGGCAGTACAAATTATCTATTATGTTTCTAATTTAAAAGCTGTATTTAGTTTAGCCTTTCTTTTCTGTTCTATTACTAATCCTGTACTTCTATAAATGGCACTCACACTCCTGGCACTTGGTTTCAACATGTCTAAAGTAATCAGAAAAGAATGCTTCTGTACATGTGCAGGATTGCCTTCTCTTTCCCTACTCACCCTCAGCCAACCTTCCTACACTGGGCATTAGGCAAAAAACAACCCTCAAATACCCCTCCTGGGACCCACAAAAACTATACTAATCTCTGAACTGCAGCACTAAGTTTGCTGCATCTAGAGCAAAGGATTCCAGAGACAAAGGTTTGTAGGAGTCTCAGGGAATCTCACAGCCATTGTTTGTTGAAGTATGCTAAATTACAATATAGGTATGTGTAAAATACTCCCTCAATACATCTAATTGTGCCGCCATCATTTAGTTATTACTTAAGCAGCAACATGTGCTGCAAGACAAGTGGACAAAAATATCTCAATTAAGGCGATCCAATGTGTGGACCAGTCTGAACCATACTACCAGAGATGCCAGGGATTGACCCTGGAACCTTACGGCCCTGGTGGTCCCTTCCAGCTCCAAGATTCTATGAATGAAAAGGGTGGGCATCGTCTCTGAGCCAGTTCCACTCTACTTATAGTTTTGTAACTCCTTTAAAAAGGTCTTAAAGCAGGATACTACTCATATTAGAATCCATCAGAATTTCTTCCAGGCAAGGGGGGGGGGAATTATGAAGAGGGTAATAATTCAATCAGAGAGATTCAAAAGCCACAATTTTTTAGCTATCAAAAAGACCAAATTAAATATGATACAGCGCTGAACAACAACAACAAAAAAGAGTTTTAAAAACAAGATATGCCAAAGAGAACACAAACAATATAGTTTTGTGACTATTCTTCAATTATTAACTATCTTGCTTTCCAAAACCAATCAAATTACCCTACAGCTTTAATGAAGGACATTTTCCAAAGCAGCTATCAGGTTATATCCCCAAGTAATGCAATAATCTCTAGGGGTTAGACCACAGCACAGTTTTGGCCATTAAGATGGGAATGAGGCAGGGAAGATGCACTCCATATTATGGGCCAGTTATTGCTAGCATAGAGGAACTAAATTGTCACTCTGCAACAAATTCCACATACAATGAAATGCACGTAACACTCACAAAAGTTGCCAGCACTTCCAGAGTGTAGTTAAAGGACTTTGTGTGCTTATGATGAGTACAGGTACATTTAAAATTCCCTACTGCTCTGCATCAGCTGGCATTTTCAAAAAAAGTTATGTGTAACAGTGACGAATAGCACAATGTTATTTTGATGAAAAATGCTGCGTGCCCATCCCCGTATTAGAGGTATAATTATAGATCATGAGCTTCACTCCAACATAGAACTGTAAAGTGAAATCCTAAACTTGAATTCTACACTGTGTGAATGTATAGAAACAGTTCCTGAGGATTGTAGATATGCAATGAGTTGTCAGCCAGACTTTTGCTAGATGAAAGGCATTGATGGCTGAGAAGACCTCCTGAGTGACAAAACTAGATCTGAAATGCAGTGCACAGTCTGATTATACAAAACTCAGTGCAATCCAAAGAACACTTTCCTGGGAGTAAGCCCCATTGAAAAGACTTGAGTAGGACCTGTTCTGAAGAGCCCGGTGGCGCAGAGTGGTAAGCTGCAGTACTGCAGTCCAAGCGCTGCTCACGACCTGAGTTCAATCCCGACGGAAGTCGGTTTCAGGTAGCCGGCTCAGCCTTCCATCCTTCTGAAGTCGGTAAAATGAGTACCCAGCTTGCTGGGGGTAAAGGGAAGATGACTGGGGAAGGCACTGGCAAACCACCCCATAAACAAAGTCTGCCTCGTAAACGTCAGGATGTGACGTCACCCCATGGGTCAGGAATGACCCAGTGCTTACACAGGGGACCTTTACCTTTTTAGGACCTGTTCTTCCTCTATTAAGAAGTGCTTTTAATTTGAAATAAGTTATTCCTTATCCATTTCACACCCTACTGTATGCCAAGGTTTCAGTTAATACTACACCAGCTCAGTTCAAATGTCCCACAAAACCATTATTAAATAAAGCTAATTATAGTAAGTGAGATTGTCTAAATGTGGGACCAACATACCTGAAGGACTGCCTGCCCCTTCATGAACCTGCCTGACTACTATGCTCATCATTGGAGGCCCTGCTTCAGGTGCCCCACCTTCTGAGACTAGATGGGTGGCAACCCAGAAGACGGCCTTCTCAGTTGTGGCACCAAGGTGTTGGAACTCTCTCCCAGGGAGATTTGTCTGGCCCCTTCTGCCAGTGTGTGAAGACTTTTTTGTCTTGTCTGGTGTTGCCGCAGTGATCCCTCCTTCCTGACCAATGTTTTAAAGGTATCTTTAGGTCTTTGTATTTCCCCCTTTCTGTTTTAAATTGTTTTAATAATGAGCATGTTTTTTGGGGGAGATTTTAATGGTTTTAAAATGTGACTTTATCATGTATGTTTTAATTAGTTAGCCCCCTTGGTGGCTCATGTGAGGGCAGAAAGGAAGAATATAGATTTTCTAAAGCAAACAAATAATAACTATGGTTAATTAAGGCCTGTCAAACCAAGATCTGAAACTATGATTTAAAGAGGCTAACAAATCAGTTAGTCTTAACTATGGCTTCATGTGACATATGCACTGCATTCCTGAGCCTCCAGGGCAAAAGCCCTTAGAAGGCCAGGAAGGGGCTGCGCTGGCGCCGGGTCTCCCGTGCCGGCGCCCAGGCCACTTATGCTGGTGTTAGTGGCCTCAACACCAGAGTGGAGGTCTGGATGCTGGTCTTCGGCCACTAGTGCGGCCGCACCACCCCAGGATGCCGGCGGGGCCTTCTGCGGGCGTCTTGCCAGCATAGGAGCCCACCGGCATCCAAGGAGGCGTCCCGGCATCCCAGGAGGCATTCCCGGGGCATTCTGGAGGGTGCCCTTTCGGCCCCAAAGGCTGGTGGCCAGGGCGGCGTTGCTGCAACTGCTTTTTAGCA
Organism: Euleptes europaea; assembly: GCF_029931775.1. Taxonomy (NCBI): domain Eukaryota; kingdom Metazoa; phylum Chordata; class Lepidosauria; order Squamata; family Sphaerodactylidae; genus Euleptes; species Euleptes europaea. The sequence continues at coordinate 49,352,628 of NC_079314.1, forward strand.
GGCACAGTCTTGCTGTTTGCAATGGGGCTTTTAGCCCCAGTGAAAACTAAAAAAGCCTTTAAAAGGCTTTTCTCGTCCTGGCGGTATGCGGGGAACGGGTTAGGAGGTGGCACAGCATTGCCTCTTCCCCGCAGTCCCCACATGCCAGCAGCTCAAGAATGCGCTGATGATCACAGACAATTTGGCCTAACTGTTTCTCAGACTCACCCTCTCCAGGTACAGGCAGAACATAACCAACTTTTGTCAAAGCAAACCAGAATTTCAGCAGGTGTCTACAAGCCAAATCTTGATTTTCCAAAGCAACCATACCTTAGTGAAAGTAAATCATGCTTTCACACTATCTGAACTGAGACAATGTATCTTACTGGTTTATTGTTAAAACACCAATTTTCACAAGATTGCCAAAATGCTAAGAGAAGCCACATACATATTATGTACCAGTGGCATAGCAAAATAGATTGCTACATTATCTACATAAACTATGCTATCATGTAAGAAAACTTGTTTACTGACATTTGTTGCAATGTTCATTCTGGCTATGAACGTAATAATGAAGCCCAGAACAGGATTTAAAAAAATCAGATATAGCTTTAGACCCTGTCACTTCACTTTCCCCTGCAGGGCTTGAACTGGACCTTTTGACAGACTCAGTCTGCCAAAGCAGACAGAACAAGAACAAGAGAATCATTCACACACCATCAGAGGCAGGTGTCACTTTATCTGTCAAAAGAATTTCCCTAGCAAACAACGGCACTGCAGCGAAACTACTGCAAAAGAATTTGAATTATTTTACCTTATCTTGCACGAGGGCTCCTCCATAGCTAGCAGCCATGCATAAACTCCTGGGAATAAAGTGTTAGCATTTGGCTCAAAAATCCCAGACTACCAGACATGAGGCATATGTTTAAACCAATTATACTTAACCTCATATGATTGCATCACACCAAAGGAAATCCTACTGAAAAACTACCCTGAGCCAATAATCAAAGGCTCCTGCTGTTTTGGCTCCATGTTTTTAATCATCCATGTTTATATCAGGGTGATTTAGTTGCAGTAGGAACATAAATCAACAGTGTCCCTCTAAACCGAACACTGGAGTCACACGCTGAAAGCCCTCCAGGGTTAGCAAGCTCCATTCTGACCTTCTATTGGGATCCAGCATGACATGGGCTAACAACAGCAGGTTGTTAAACGGGAGACAGAAAAGAGGAAATCATCTGCTGTTAAGGGAGGATGATAGTAATAGTTAAGTCTTTAACTAGGCCCCTGTGGTTGTCAATTGAGCAGTAGGCATAGCACAAGTTTAAAAACCTTTCTGGCCCTTCCTTGTCAGGGTTTCCCTAGCATGGTCAATTTAGTGTATACTTTTGCTCTCTCAATCTGACTGTAACGCTCTCTTCACTCGGCTTTCAGAACCCTCCTGGGGCCTTTCCAGCTCTTGTAGTCCTTCTTCTAGCTGTAGTTTTCATTCATTCCTCCTTTTCCAAGCCTCTTCCTCTCCCTCTTACTCCCTAAGCCATTGGCTGAGTACAAATTTTGCAGTAAGGCATGAGGAAGTGATGGGTGGGCCAAACCTCTCTTGGCTCTGCCAGGGGCTAAACCCTGGCAGCCAAGAGCAAGACAACCCAAACTCTGGCACTATTGTCAGTTCTGACAGCAATACCCGATTTGGGGTTGTCTTGTTCTTGGCTTCCAGTGATGCTCCAGTCCAGTCCTTCCTGGTAACTTGAATTCCCATCGAGCCCTGAGCCTTTGCTAGATTTAAAAGCACCACTCATGCCTCTGATAAACTCCCAAACATATTGGTTATTACACATACAAAAATCATATTGAATTTAATGGAATAGATGATAGACAGTGCACTTAAGATAAAGCCCAGACAACCTGGTCACACTGAAAAACACGTGACATTGTGAAATCAGAATACTTCTGAGAAATCAGAACAGCCAGATAGAAGAATCTCTGGTTCATAAAGTTCAGATTCCTTACACAAAAAAGAAGGGCACTTGGTCCAGACCCCTGAGGAATCTTGGTTTACTATTACAGCCTGATGGATCAATCACCCATGTGTAAAGAAGCAATATTTCCATAAAATATTCAAGGCTGTGCTTTTTTTAAAAAACTGCATTGGTCCTAGCCTCCATAATGACAGATGTTGCTGCTGGACTAAGTCATGGCTTTCAGCTTCTTCATACCATTTAATCACAACTGCACACTTGGTAATATCTGGGACAACTCATAACATTGAATAAACTCTTAAACCCAATTCCAGCATGAAGATTTACACGTGTAGGGTAGATCTTGAATGAAATTATTTTGTACTAATGGGACACAATTGAACATTGTCCAGAGATGCCCACAGACCCAGGTGCCTTGGACTCGCCAGGCTGTCCCACACTTACCCCAGGTTGCAGGGGAGGTGCCCACAACAGGGTCGCTGCCAGCTGCAAGCCCCTTCTCAATGCGAGTTACCCACCTCATGTTCCGGAGGCAGGCAGCCATTCCGGTGCTTTGCCATGCCTCATTCCTGCCTCACAAGGAGACTCAAGGGAGGCGTGGCCAGGAATAATCAGCCCAATGTAGAGTGGGCATGCCCCTCTCTCGCCTAGGCCACAATGGGCGGGAAGAAGCCCGTAGACCCTCAAGAAGTCATGAAGCATTGCCCCCCCTCAGCTACAGAAGACCTGCAGTCTGCAGGGGAGGAGGGGAAGGGACAACCCAGGGAAAGGCCTGAGCGTCCCGAGAGTAGCCCGCCAGCCGCTCACAAGGAGGCGGGATCGCACAAGGTGGGGCAGGGAGGTGGGGCAGAGCAACAAACACCAAATGATGAGATGGGTGATGGGCTCAATCAGAAGAGAGCAAGTAGAACACAACAGGTACCAGGACGAGCACGATGGGTGAGTCTTCCTATGGGAACTTATCAGGTGAGGACATGGGGGGGGATGGAGGGCAAGGGGGGTGGAGCAACCCCTTTAAAGAGACTCCTGAGCAGAGGCTGAGGAGGAGCTGGGCTGGGAAAATTCCTCCAGAGCAGGGAACCTTGCATCCAGGGACAGAGAAGGCTCTTAGTCGTCCTCTCCTACCTATTCTGAGACCGGTGAATCTCTCCAGGAGTCAGAGCCTGGGAACGTGGAGGGTCTGGAGGAGGGGTCCGAAGGGGAGGGGACTCACAAACGTGTTCAAAAAGAATCCCAGGAGCTGAAATAGAACTAATTCTTAACTATGGCTTTAAGTAAGCAAACAAGTTATCTGCCAAATGTTAAAGTCGCCACAAGTTGTCAATAGCTTAAGAGAGACAGCAATTTCTCTGATATGCTCCATTTGTAACAAACAAGCTTCCTAAAGCCTTAAGACACCCTAGTGTAAAATGTTCATCTTTGAATGCATTGTACCATGTATTTAAGCCTAAGTTTTAAAATGCTTGCGTGCTTATATGTTAGTCATTTTTCCGCACGATGGTTCCACTTTAATCAACACTGACAAAAGATCTGTGGCATGCTTGCTAAATGCATCGCTCTAGTATCAGCAGGAGAGTTTTGGAAAAGATGTATTCCAAGAAACAAGCCATGACAAGAAGGTAAATTAACCAGAAGGCCTATCATTCTGACTACCCTACAGTGATGAGAAGGATTGGCAGTAGGTGAAAAGTTGTTCCTTTCTTGTTTTTTTAGCAGTTCGGTAGACTTATCCCGCAACTCTGTAACAGAGCCAAGAAAGACTAAATAAGGTTATGAGATTTGGTCTAAACAAGAGCATAGCTATTTTCTCACTATAAAGCTACTTGCAATATATTACATCGGCAGAAAACATATTCAGACAAGAAACAGACTAGTATCTGGATGACTATCCTGGGGGGGGTGAGTTCCTACTGTAAGGTATAGCTTAGAGAGACGGTATGGAATATTGAACAGCAATTCAAAATAAGTAATGGAGTTGGCCTGGAAGTCTATTTCTTGGCTTAACACAGATGTTTTGAACACAGGTTATTTGCCCAGGGTTAAATGTTGTTGGAAAGTTGTTTCCTCCCCGCTTTCTCAAAGCATCTTGGTGTATTTCTGCACCTCCCAGGTTTCACCCCACTTTTCTCCAATATTTTCCCAAACCTGTTTGTGGTATGTTTTGGGAAAGATCACAGCAAAGCTTGGATGGATGCCATGTAGATTTTGGATTTGGAAAGTTTGGATTTTCTAAGTCCTGCCCACATGGCACCATTTTCTCTGCCCCTGCCATTGAGTTATTCACCCCTGCCATTGAGGGGGGATTGTTTTTTTAAAAGTGGCAATTGAATGCTGCTACAACATTATAGTAACCTCTGTATCAAGTTCTCTGAATATACAACTTTAATTGAAAAAACAAAAGTCTCTAGCACAGGGGTGTCAAACATGCAGCCTGTGGGCAGCATCCGGCCCCCAGAGGACTTTTATCCAGCCCACGGAGCCAAGGCACCTAGTTCTCCTTTCCCCCCTCCCCTGGCCTTTTCTGGGTTTCCCGGAGGCCGTGTGTGGCTAGGGAGGGAGTGGGGAAGGCTTCTGCCTGGTCACACTGGGCCATGGGGCCACTTGCGCAGCCAGGTGTGGGGGGGAGGCTTTGGCCCGGTCGCACCGAGCCGTGGGGCTGCTTGCGTGGCCAGGTGGGGAGGGAAGGCTTTGGCCCGGTCGCACCGAGCCGTGGGGCTGCTTGTGTGGCCAGGTGGGGGGGGAAGACTTTGGCCCGGTCACACCGAGCCGCATGCGCGGCCGGGGTTGTGTGGGGGAGGCTTTTCTTTTTCCCCTCTTTTTTGTCACTCTCTCTCCTTTCTTTCTCCCTTTCTATCTCTCTCCTTGTCTGTCTGTCTGTCTGTCCGTCTGTCTTTTTCTATCTTCCTCCCTCTCTTTCTTTCGTATTTATTTATGCGCACATGGCCCAGCCCTCCTAACAAATGAGTTCGACACCCCTGCTCTACCACCTTTCCTTGCAGAGATACCCCTTTACCTTTATATATCTACAATGAAAAAGGCTATGAACTTTAAAAAATGAAAGCCAGGAATTCAGATAAACTGATATAACAGACAACAATACAACAATATTCAATTGCTGATTTGGAGAAATCCAGTGTTGGGATGGCCACTGCCAGGGAAAATCTGCCATGCAAACATCTGTTCCTGCTATGCTGTATTGGAGCTGCAGCAGTAATGTGGAAACTACACAAACCTGTCCATAATGTTGAGATTTTGTTCAACTGTGGCTTTTGTCACCTTGCAACATAAAATCAGAGAGAGAAACAGAGACAGACAGAAAGAATGAGAATAGCAGAATAAGATAAAAGGCAGGAGTCCCATTGTGGCAATACAACAGGAGGGTCCTGAAAAAGAATTCATGCAAATTCAGGTGTAACCAGTTTGTATGGTAAATGAATCCAATAAAAATCCAAACATGTAAGCAACACTGCACAGAATAGTTTGTTAGCACTCGCCAGTGTGAATCAATGGTAGCAGTATTAAACCACGAGTGAAATATACTTGCCTGGAACATTTTCAGACCTGCCTTAGGCCCATTTCAAACTATGGCAGCAAAGCCACAAGAGCTGTCAGCCAGCACTCTAAGTAAGGCTGAAGTAGGAGCACAAAAACATGTTGGCACATACTACATGAGAAGATGGAGAATTGCCTTACTTCAATAGGCAATCGCTAAGTTGAGAGAAGTGATCTGATGTAGTACTACAAAAGATTATGCTACATCCACCCACCATAAAGCACTCATGGACTTTCTAAGTGGTCTGCTCTCACTGGCAGCAGCTCTCCAGGAACGTATGTCTTTTCCAGCCCAGCCAACACAGACACTTTTAATGAGAGAAGCCTAAGAAAGAACTGAAGAGGGTTGACATACAAAACATGTGCTTTGTCACTGAACAATGGCCCCTCATCTGTAGCAAGAAACTCCAGTGTCTGCCCTTGTTCCACCAGATGTGTCCTAAACCTGTTATAATTTATATCCCTAACATCTACTCTCTCTTACTTAGTTTAGTTCCCATCTAACAATGCAAGTAGACAACAACCATTCAAGTGGCAAAATTTCATGATATGAAGTCACCATCACAGACTTTGATGGTTACCGACAGCTCACCCTTCGTCCTACTTCTAAAATATTTTGGGCAGTCCTAATCAAACTGCTACTGTAACAGCCTTGAGACCTGGAAGAATCTATCATGCTTTCCTCAGCAATGCTGAAAAGCGTTTGGCTCTACATCACTTGCTTTGTACATGATAAGGATTATATATTTACATGTCAGCAATGAAAGATCTATCAGGTCTTTCACTTTTCATATCACTGCTGTTCAGTGCTTGCCTTTTTATAAGTGACAGAACAAGTAGAACACTGTAGCTTTTCAGTATTAAGTGATGAAAGAGTCAACACTCATTTTCTTTTCCTAGAGCTTGCAGTTGCTAGTTCCTCTCTGAGAAAGCAGCTTCATTAAAACTTCACTACTTTCCTGCAATGTTGATCAAATCCAGTGGCTACTTCACCACTTTTAAAGAGAAATAAAAAGGACAGGTAATTAAAAAAAATTGATACCTTAACCAGAGAGAAGCCTTCTTTCTTCAACGGGTTGAAATTAAATCAAAAGAGTTTCCATCTACACATTAGAAAGAATTTTCTAACAGAGCGGTTTCTCAGTGGAACAGGCTTCCTTGAGAGGCGGTAAACACTCCTTTCCTGGAGGTTTTTAAGAAGAGGTTAGATGGCCATCTGTCAGCAATGCTGATTCTATGACTTCAAACAGATGATGAGAGGGAGGGCATCTTCTGGGCATGGAGTAGGGATCACTAGGGGTAGTTGTGAATTTCCTGCATTGTGCTAAGGGTTGGACTAGATGACCCTGGTGGCCCCTTCCAACTCTATGATTCTCAAAGGGACTTTTAAAAAATCTATTAAAAAATCTGAGATGCAAACAAAGGCATGTGGCTGGGTCCAGCCAGTTTTTTCACTATTCAGAAAGGGAGGAAGGATTACCCTCTGACCCCCCCACCCACCCAAATGCTGGGGATCATGGGACCTCAATAGATAAAAGTAATGTGGGATGGAGCTGAAGTAAAGAGAGCAACTAGTTGAGATGGAGTGGAAAAGCTAGCTGGATCCAACAAATTGTTCCTCCCGCAAAGCAAATAAGGAGCAATTCAGATCTGTGAACCAAAAAGCGTACCCTAGGGAGCCATTTAACCAGAGAAGCACTGTTCCTCCTATCTTGATCAAGTCCAACACTGGACTTGAAGGGAAAGTTAGGGTTGGGGAATGTGTACCTCATGTTGTGCATCCCCAAAGCCTAATTCTTACTTAGTATTGACTCCTATGGGGTCAATTTGGTCAATGTTTCCTCTCTCCTCTGATGTCCTTTCCCCCCCTCCTATTTTATGCTTAACTACCCTCAACATTCCATGTTGAGCCCTCAACAGGGTACTTTTTAATTTCTGTATTTTCTTTTTCAATTTACAAACGAATACTGATCTGATTACCTTATCATCTGTGGCAGTCCTTATTCACAGTCCTACTGATAAGCCATACATTTGCTATTAGAAAGGGTGATAAACTTCTATGAGTGCCAGATAACCTGGAAACTTTCTTCTGCTAAATGCCAGTCTTCCATCACTAGGATGATTTGAATGGTGCAAAAACAATATAAAGCACAAGACATTCAATTATACAATAGTATGCCTGACAAGACAACACCAAAAAAGGGCTTCTTTTAAAAACTGTAGGAAGTTCATGATGTCTATTCTTACTCATAATTATTGAAAGTATTGAAAGATAAAAAAATCTTGTCAAGGACAAACAATGAAGATTTGCTCCATTCTGTCAACAATTATTTATACAAGAAGAGGCACTATTGCTATCTATCAAACTACTACTGTTGATATATAGGACTTAATCCATATTTTGTGCCTTTTAACCACATCAACAGACCCACAGCCATGAGAACTGAGCTCGGGGGACAGAAGCTAAATTCTACTGGGGAAACAGTGTGTGGGGGGAGGGTAAACTACCACTCCAAATCATATGCACAAATCCTGCAGCTGCCATTTAATGTTTAAAGAAATGTTGGAATATATGATACTGTAGTACATCCTTAAGAACAGAAAAAGGGATAGCTCTAACTACTGTGATTTTTCATAGCTCTCAGACTTCTTAATCTTGCTTTACAATCCTTTACAATTTAATGTGTTTGTCCCTAACCTCGTTTCTTCCAGTTCCACCATGGACCCCTTATTATTGGATCTTCCATACAGTGCATGGTTGTTACACCTGGTGCAAATGTACCCTTCTCTGACACAGAAATCCTCCTACAGAACAAGACTCCTAACTTTCTGGAAGGAAACAACTGGATATACTATGTTTCCACAGAGACGTGAACAGTTAGACACAGGAAACAGATATCCTTCAAACTACAGCTGTGTTTTAAATCCCTTTCTCAACTTGTAAGTCTCAAATTATCCTCAGATTAATATTCCTACAAACCAAAGAATTCTAGAATTTTATATTTGGTTTGGAGAATTTTACTACATGGCTGATGATAGATCTGTGTGTCCTTTTGTCTAGAGTACATAATTATCCAACTATCATATCTGAACAGGTTATGCATGATCAGAGTAAACTATATCAAGCATTCAAAAGTGCAGGAAAATCTGATAATTGGATGGCCTGCAGGGATATCATGGCAACAGTGTTCCACACTTAAGGAATTTATTTCCCTAGCGGCAGGGATGAGGCTACCAAACCATTCATGCCTTAATCCTCTCTTTGTTGACACCCGAAGCTAGACCATTCTTTCCTGAGCAACAAGGTTACAATGAAATATAGAAACAAGTTCCTGCAAAATGAGGCAGAAACATCAGTCACAGAAGAACTGGTTACTCTGCATAACTCTAACCAAACGAGTCTTCAGCACCTGCACAGGACCTGAGCCGACAACTGTAATGGGCTACTTAAGCAAACTTGAACTTCATTCCAGTTATACAGTACATGCTCACTTATGATGACATCTGATCTTATTAGACAAGCTTGTGATAACCAGTTCCTAGAGACAGCAGTGACTGAAGTTAAGATTTAAGGAGCTGTGTCATAGTAAGATAGGATTGGTTGTCATCAACATGCTGAAGGTACTCAGCTCTATATATCCTTACCCAAATCTCCTGGTGAGGCTACAGATGTCTTGAATCGCTGCCTGGCCATGGTGGTTAACTGGCTAAAAGTGAACAAACTGAAACTAAACCCTGTAAAGACAGAAGTAATGCCTGTTGGGAAGGTGAAGGCCTTGAAAGACATTGTTCTCCCCACTTTCAGTGGCATTAAACTGACCCTTGCAGATTCAGTTAAAAGCTTTGGGGATCATACTAGATCCAGCTTTATTACTGGAGAACCAAGTTAACACAGCTGTAAAAAAGGCTTTCTACCAACTCAGCCTAGCTCGTAAGATGGCCCTGTACCTTGATACGTCTGATCTGGCCACCTGGATCCATGCCACAGTAACATCGAGACAAGACTACTGTAATGCACTGTACATTGGTCTTCCCTCAAAATCAACTTGGAAATGCCAACTGGTTCACAATGCCGCAGCTCGACTATTCACAGGAGCTAGACGGAACATGCACAGTACTCTCATTCTGCAGACGCTCCAGTGGCTGCCCATATGTTACCGAGCTCAGTTTAAGGTATTGACTATCACATACAAAGCCTTCATGGCCTTGATCCCTCTTATTTGCCACCTCTCTCCCTATGCTCCACCACAACAACTCTGTTCATATCAGCAAGTGCCAACCTGCAAATGGACGAATGGAGAAAATCAACAACTGCTCATACATGTGCTTTCTCCGCTGCGGCTCCTGCCTTGTGGAATGGCCTGCCCGAGAAGGTAAGGAAAGCTCCCACTATTCTGGCCTTCCACAAACTGTGTAAAGCTGAACTATTCAAAAGGGTTTTCTGTGCAAGTAATAGGGCTGCACCGTACAAAATGCTTCACAAACTTACTTGGATATATGATTGGGACTTGTGGTCTATGTATAGCTTATTGCAAGTAGAATCCTGTTATGAATTTTTTTTGCTGCTTAATGTATCATGTTAATACTTATGCTATGCTTCTGTTTCTTTCTGGCGGTTCAAGACTTCTATTATCCAAATGCTTTAGTTATTGAACGATCGGATAGTAGGTAACATGGAAGACATCCACCTAAAATGATGGAGAGCCACTGTTAGTCAGAATAGACAATATTGAGCTTGACAGACCAATTGACTGACTCTGAATAAGGCAGTCTTGTGTGTTTATCTGGGTCACTGAGTCACAGACTCCCAAGTCTTCCTAGAGTCTCAACATAGTAGAAGGAACTGAGAATTAAGCAGTGAGTCCCTCGACTCCCAATTAAGTAAGGAATCAACCCCCGGCACAAGAAAGTGTCACAATCACACATGTATTCAGAGGAACACTAGTCACACAATGTCAAGGCATCAAAGCACTAGAGCACAAAGAAGGTTAAGTGGACTAATGTAGTGTGCCCTGGACTATCTTGCAGCTTTGAAGACAAGTGTGCAAAATGTTATGAGTCCATAAATATTTTTACTAGCCTACCAGTCTACAAAGAATCATAGAGTTGGAAGGGACCATCAGGGCCATCAAGTCCAACCCCCTGCACAATGCAGGAAATTCACAACTACCTCCCCCCTCCACACCCCTAGTGACCAGAAGATGGCCAAGATGCCCTCCCTCTCATCATCTGCCTAAGGTCACAGAATCAGCATTGCTGACAGATGGCCATCTAACCTCTTCTTAAAAACCTCCAGGGAAGGAGAGCTTACCACCTCCCGAGGAAGCCTGTTCCACTGAGGAACCCCTCTAACTGTTAGAAGATTCTTCCTAATGTCTAGATGGAAACTCTTTTGATTTAATTTCAACCCGTTGGTTCTGGTCCGACCTTCTTGAGCAACAGAAAACAACTCGGCACCCTCCTCTATATGACAGCCCTTCAAGTACTTGAACATGGTTATCATATCCCTGCTCAGTCTTCTCCTCTTCAGGCTAAACATACCCAGCTCCTTCAACCTTTCCTCATAGGACTTGGTCTCCAGACCCCTCACCATCTTTGTTGCCCTTCTCTGGACACGTTCCAGCTTGTCTACATCTTTCTTACATTGTGGTGCCCAGAACTGAACACAGTACTCTAGCTGAGGTCTAACCAGAGCAGAGTAAAGCAATACCATCACTTCACGTGATCTGGACACAATACTTCTGTTGATGCAGCCCAAGACTGCATTTGCCTTTTTAGATACAGCATCACACTGCTGACTCATGTTCAGTGTTTGGTCTACTAAGACCCCAAGATCCTTTTCACACACACTACTGCTCAAACAAGTCTCCCCCATCCTATAATTATGCATTTGATTTTTTCTACCTAAATGCAGAACTTTACATTTGTCTTTGTTGAAGTGCATGTTCCTACTACCCTGCCTCCATGGCATATCCATAAAATTTCTTTAGGTTAAGAAGTTCCAGTTGCTCAAATAGGGCAACAGTCGCAGGGCCTTCCCTGTCATTCACCATTCTCTGGGTAGTATTTATTGTGAGTCTGTACCATTATAGCAGATTAAGCCACTGCTTGTGCTAACTTGCTATCATTTTGCATTTAGCATGACGAACTATAACCCTGCAATTCAGCTGTGGTTGCTTTCATGGCAACGGTGCTTTTAGGGCATTAAAAAAACACCTACTTTAGATTAGGAAAGGGTTTGATTTCTCACATGATATTGGTAGATGTATGTGAATCTATTCCCTATAAAGCAGAAAAAGAGAATGAAGCTAATTTTATTGGAGATGTCTTATCAGTCTCAGTTCTAAACTCCCTACAGTTCTTGGGATCTAATCCTCCATGTCTTTTCTTGGAAATATGGGGATGGATTCTATGAATCTGTTATGTTAATAGTGGAAACATCCGCCACTGCAGGCAGCCTATTCCGCCACATCAAAGCTTCTTGCATGAATGGTTCTAGTCCTGGGTTTTTATGGGTGACTTTGAGATATCTTACATTCGTTCCTTTTTCTTTGATGCCCTTCAAGCTTTCCAGAGTATAAATCATCCTCACAGCACAAGCAGATTTAAAATCAGGTCAACCAATCGTTTGTATGTTCTGTGCATAACTAAAAACATTTTATCACCTCCAGTAACATTTTCCAAAACTTCACTAGATCAATCACCACACATTTTGGCCCACAGTTGCTTGGTGTCTGCCACCTAATGACCATTCACAGCCCTTGAAATCAAGGGCCACCAAGCAAAATGCTGAAATAAAATACCTCTATAACTTGTAATTTTTAAAAGTTATTTTAACTCCAGCTGAGCCGGTTTTTTAAAAATACTTTTCTTCAGTAACTTCCTCATAATTATCTACATTTTAATTACTAGGCATATGTAGTTCTTTTTGTAATGAAACATTTTAATATTGGTTCTTGTAGGTTATCCGGGCTGTGTAACCGTGGTCTTGGAATTTTCTTTCCTGATGTTTCGCCAGCAACTGTGGCAGGCATCTTCAGAGTAGTAACACTGAAGGACAGTGTCTCTCAGTGTCAAGGGTGTAGGAAGAGTAATATATAGTCAGAAAGGGGTTGGGTTTGAGCTGAGTATTGTCCTGCAAAAGTAATGTGCTAATCATTGTCCTGTAAGTATCAAGATAATGTGCTAATGATGGTATGGTTCCATACCATACCATCATTAGCACATTATCTTGATACTTACAGGACAATGATTAGCACATTACTTTTGCAGGACAATACTCAGCTCAAACCCAACCCCTTTCTGACTATATATTACTCTTCCTACACCCTTGACACTGAGAGACACTGACCTTCAGTGTTACTACTCTGAAGATGCCTGCCACAGTTGCTGGCGAAACATCAGGAAAGAAAATTCCAAGACCACGGTTACACAGCCCGGATAACCTACAAGAACCAATGAACTCTGACCGTGAAAGCCTTCGACAATATTTTAATATTTCTCTACCTTTTTAGTATTGGACAAGTTTCAGCTTAACAATGCTTCAGATCTAATAGCCAATGAAAGCCTCATTCATTTTATTAAGCTTATTCAGTTTCAGCATTATCACATGTGCTTGATGCTTTTGCCAAAACCCCAAAATTATTCCCCCACCCCCACCTTTACAACTCACTAATTGGGCTAAAATTATGTTTATGATGAAGTTTAACATTTTCTGGCAATATTCACTTGACTCTTAAGTTTTACACTGGCATATTAAGTTGCTGCACTAAGTACCAAATGGTCCAAGACTCCCTATGTAAGTATTTAAATATGCACAATATAATAACTCATTTCACTGAAATAATCACAATACTGTGAGAACATTAGAAAGATTTTTAAAAGCAGATATGCTTGATAGATGATCTTATGATTTTTTTCAGATAATGAAAGAGGACTGATGAATGAAACTTGTACACATATGGGTATTTCACATACAGTACAATCCCACGCTAGCCTGATCTCATCAGATCTCAGAAGCTAAGCAGGGTCAGCCCTGGTTAGTATTTGGATGGGAGACCACCAAGGAATACTAGGGTTGCTATGAAGAGGAAGGCACTGGCAAACCACCTCTGTTAGTCTCTTGCCATAAACCCCCCCCCCAAAAAAAGGGGTCGCCATAAGTCGGCTGCGACTTGACGGCACTTCACACACACACACACACACACACACAATCCCAAGCAGAGTTACACCCTTCTAAGTCCATTGACTTCAACAGAGTTAGAGAAAGGTCACTCTGTTTAGGATTGCACAGAAAAAACTATATCCACTGCAAATTTATAATTGGGTTTGGTTTTGCAGCATACATACACTTTACAAATTATTCTTGCAGTTGTCACAGGTGAACATGGGTTGCACATCATTTCTTACATAGGAAGGCTTTCCACAGAAAAGTTGCCATATTTTAAATGGTCTGGGTATGTTTCATCTTCATGTCAACAGGGTAAGCCTATGGGCACCATCCAGAAGAGTCTTCAGCACAGAAGTTCAATTATATAGCTTTGCTTATAAAGAGCTAATAGCCAATGAAAGCCTCGTTCATTTTATTAAGCTTATTCGGTTTGATAATGCCTAGCTTTTTTGGGATGATGGTATGCATTGTGACACCACTGAAATGTGCACAGTTACTGCAGCAAACAGACAATACTTACAGCCAATCTCTACCTGTGTTTTACTGCCCTATTTAGTACTTGTCTGTTAGTTCGTTATCTTGTGACATTAGATAAGGAGCTGCTGTTCTTTATCAAATGAGTCAAGTTGAAGATGACCACAGGTATCACGCAAGCCACGACAAGCCTGGGAAATCAAACAACTGGTGTATTATCTCTGGAAGTCTTTAAACAAAGTGGAAGTAGCAATTACACACTAACCACAAGTACTCACTTCTAAAGTTCTGCATGAAAGCTATGTCAACTGTCAAATGAAAGAAACATGGTTATAATTTCAGTCACGGCGACTAGCACCACTTTCTCTGTGGCCCTGCAAATATGATGGGAATCACTTATTTCCACTGCAACACGTCCTTGATCACACTGTGTCCATTCACTTGCAAAGTGTTATGTCCTAATTAGCTGCTTAGGAATACAGGCTGATTTGTGTACCTTTGCCGCACAAAACTGCCATAGAGGAACCACCTTCTAAAATGTTATTACAGACACTGAAGCCACTTCTCACAAAAGTGAAAAGGCTACCAAGAGTGAAAAGCATCACAATGGGCCTGAAAAGGTCAACAAGAGTCACAGCTGCTCAGGAGGCCAGCAATAAAGACGGCAGTCGGTGTCCACAGAAGGCAAGCTGCTGCATTATTGATGCACAAGATGAGCTATACTTAAAAGGATTTTTAAAACAAAAACACTTCAATTTAACAGGAAGCCCAGCATAATGAGCAAGGTCTTTGTCTAGGATTGGTTTTACAGGTTGTCCAAAATACTGAACTGTAGAATAAGCCATCAGTAATAATTTACAATATGTCAACATTGAATCAAAGCCACTTAAATCATTTAAGGACACAATACCTTGTTAACACAATAAATATTCACCAGTCCTAGAATATGGGCTCTTAGAAAACAAAAGCCTTGACTGTAGAATGGACTGTAGAATGCGATCTCCTCCTCTTTCAAATTTGCCCAGTGCCATCTTTTAAACTGTGACCCTAAGGGCCCTTTCCTGAGAGTAAGCCCCCACTGAATAACATGGGGCTTCTAAACAGACATGCTTAGGATTGCTCCCTTGGGTACTCACTGAAGCCTGCCCTGTTTATCCATGCTTTTAATAACATGTAGCTCTGGCCGAGATCTGCTTCCTTGACTTTTTTTTAACTCTTCAATTTGTTTGTAGTTTCTTAATTTCATTTGTATTATTTGTATGGATTTGCATGTTGCTTCTAAAGGTATTTTAGCATAAATGCAAGGGAAAAAAATGTCAAACACCTGCTTACTGAATCAAACCAAAAGTCCATTCACAGTGCAGTTCTATACAGAATTACTGCCAGTTTAAAGTCATTGAAACCAACAGGCTTAGACAATAGTAGCTCCACATAGGAGGGTACTATTAACTTTACCACTCTGTCCTGACAGAAGCAACTAAGCATTCTTGCGAATCTCACAAGCAGTGTACAAAGATGACTTCAGCCCCTGGTAATCAGCAGTATACTATTGTCTTCAGCCCCTGGTAATCAGCAGTATACTATTCTTGAGTACCCTCCAACCAACTTTGAGTCATTTTTTTTATTAAGTATGTGATCATATTTATTAGCTAAGAATGATAAAAAAGCACTTAAAGCCAACTGGTCAGAACCATTACAAATAATTTCAAACTATATTCCCAAACTGATAAAACATCCGAATCAAAAGCATTTGATGAAGCAGTTGGTGCTGCAGGTGATGGCAACATAAAACTGCCAGAAAGTGAATCCCGCTGATTTCAACACCAGTGTTAAGCACATGAAATCAAAGGTACAAAAAGATGTTTAACTTTTCATCCCCTTAGAATGTTAGGTGCCATTTAACTGGATGGTATGTTTTTGTTTTGTTTTTGGTTATACTAGCACCCTGTTCAGTTGTTATTATTTTGGCAAACCAACCTTGTGTAATGGGAGAGCACACTATCCATGATCCTCTTGAAACACATGTTCACTATTTTATGTCAAGAGGGCAACACACGTATTTTCCAGCTTTGGTTCACGCAAACACCTACTCGTATGAATTTGGATTTCTGATCATGTATACCAAAGCTGGAAAATACGGTACATTAACTATTCATACAAAACGGGGACAAACTTTAACTAGAGGATTGTGCTTAATGCAATTCCCCCTTTATGTTGCGCCGGATCATGAAAATCTGGGCTCAAGGTAACAAGATTACTGTTTCAGAATTTGTTTCTCAGAGTTAGGTTGCTTCCTAATATTTTCAGAGACCACTTACTTGGAAATGTGAACACTCATTTGTCTTTTTTTCTATTTTGCACCCAACACAATTCTTCCAAATGCTGGTTTATTCTTAAGGACAACATCAAACCCCATTAATACTGTAAATGCATTTATATTAACTTCTGCTTAGAATGTGCTATGTTAAATTGTCAAGCAGAATGTTATGGAATTTGGCCTTTGAACTATTATCCTTTTATTAAAATGAGTCTGGAGAAAATGACAACAGATTTTCAAAAGGTACTAACAGTAAAAGTCTAAGCAGAGTTACACCCTGCTATGCCCATCAACTTCATTGGGTTTAGAAGGATATAACTCTGTTTAGGATTGCACTGTAATCCTGCCAGTTTATAAATTGGTAATCCTGCCACTGTAATCCTGCCAGTGTTTATAAATTAGTTTACTAGTACTGCTAGTAATAAAAAGCATACGGATGAACATTTTACAAATTTGGGGACTAAATTGCTCAGAATACAAAATTCATTTCAGTTGTACACATTTTGCAGATCTCTATACTACACATCAGCAACATAAATAAAGGTATCTACTGCTATGTTTGTCCCAATATAGGGATTTCTCTATCAACAAGAAAATCAGATAAACTTCATTTTACTATTAAATTAAACATTATTTCAGCCTAGCCTTGAAAGCAATGGCTAGCTTTGAAAAATCCAACTCGTTAACTGCAAGGACATTCACACTTTCAAATAATTTAGACTTCCACAGTTACCAAGCAGTTAGCAGATATAAAAGCATATAGATTAATTTATGTTCTTATACAAAAGGTTTCTGTGGATTGCAACTTGATTAGTGAAATTCCACTGTCGAGTTCACACCAGAGCAAAGCAGTTTCCATGGCTCTCCTCCAAAAAATTTTACAAAGCAAATCACCATCTCAGGAAATTAAAAATCATTATTCACAGAGTACACGTTTGAATATACCAATATAAGAGGCGAGTTACAAAATTCTCACCCATCCCTATCTATTGACACCAGAATCAAAATATATTTGCTTACCCGAAACAGAGACTTCCATGATAGCTTCCAAAGGTCTGTTGTTGTCCAGATCCCGGCTTAGCTTGAGCTCTCCAGTAGAAGAGTCCAAAAGAAGCAGATTTAACTCATTGCCCTTGACAAAAGTGTAGTTAAGTTTGTCAGATACATCAGGATCATGGGCAGGGATCTTGCCAATCACTCCAGAAGGGAAACTATTGGATTTGTTGGTGACATAATTGTTGAAAAGGATCTGGAAATCGTGCAGCACAGGAGCGTTGTCATTCTGGTCCAGGAGACGTACGTGCACAGTGGCTCGACTAACAAGAGGGGCTGAGGTAGCTTGCACCACAATCACATATTCTGTCTGGCTCTCATAATCCAGATCCATCAGGGCTGTGAGGTCTCCATTAAGGAGGTCAAGCTGAAAGACTTCAGGGATGTTCCCCTCCACAATCTGATACATGATCTGAGCGTTAGTTCCCTCATCCGGGTCTACGGCACTAATACGGGTCACAATGGAACCAACAGGGCTGTTTTCCTTCACAAAGATATCAAATTCATCCCGCTCAAAAACAGGTGGGTTATCGTTGATATCTAGCACTGTAACCTGGATATCCACAGAGGCTTTGAGGGATGGGACTCCCCTGTCCACAGCAAAAGCCCGCAGGCTGTAAACGGCCACATTTTCACGATCCAGCTTACGCAGCGTCCGTATCACTCCCGACGTGGCCTCAATGTAAAAGTCTCCATCACCATCATCACCACCCTGGAAGGTATAAAGGAGGCGGCTGTTCTGGCCCGAGTCACGATCAGTAGCAGACACCTGCAGGACACTGGTGGAAAGTGGTACATCCTCAAAAACAGCACCTTGGTAACGGTCACGAAGGAATCGGGGTGCATTGTCATTGGCATCCAGGATAAGGATCTCTACATAGGTGGTATCGGATTTCTGAGGAATTCCATTGTCATGGGCTGTTATGGCCAAAGTGTAAGCAGCTTGGTCCTCATAGTCTAACTCCATCAATGTGGTAATGGTGCCTGTGTCAGGGTCAATGCGGAACTGAGGGATGTTGTCCTCCATGACATAAGTGATCCTGGAATTCTCCCCAGTATCCTCATCAGTGGCACTGATGGCTACAATGGATGTGCCGATAGGCTTGTCTTCGCTAACACTCACCGTGTAGTGGGAACTTTGGAAAACTGGCCGGTGTGTGTTGGCATCTGTGACATTGATGAAAACTTGCACAGTGTCAAAGAGCGTTCCGTCTGAAGCTGTGACCGTTAACACATACTGCCTCTCTTGTTTGTAATCCAGGGGCAAAGACAGGGTGATCAGCCCACCTGCACTCTGGCTAGTGATAGCAAAGCGGTTCCTTGTGTTGCCACTAGTGATTTGGTAAGTCACCACACTGTTGACATCCCTGTCCACTGCTGTCAGAGTCAAGACACTGCTGCCTACTGCTGCATCTTCATTAAGCCTGAGCTGATAAACTTTTTCCGTGAACACAGGGCTGTTATCGTTGACATCAAGAACGGTGATAGACACACTGGCTGAGGAACTCATGACAGGCACTCCATGGTCTCTGGCCTCTACCCCAAAATGGTAGCTCTCCACAGTCTCCCGGTCAAGCTCAGATGATACTGTAATCCACCCAGTACTGTTGTTGATCTGGAAGGGGAAACCAGTGCCACTTGGGAGCACTGGAGCAGAAGGATGAGACTGTTCAATGAGTTTATATTCCAAGCGGGCATTATCCCCAGAGTCAGCATCTACTGCCTGTATGTGTAACACTGAGTAGCCCAGAGGGACATTCTCTAGTACTGTGGCTTGAAAAGGAGTGCTTACAAAGATGGGAGCATTATCATTTACGTCCAACACTTGAATGGACACCATCCCGCTGGAATTGATTTGTGGAGGCCTTCCCCCATCCTGGGCCTTTATCCTCAAGTTATACTCTCGAATGGTTTCATAGTCCAGGGGGTTTATCAAGTCAATAGAGCCAGAAAAAGAATGGATATAAAACTGGCCTTTGAGGTTCCCACTCACAATACTATAGTGCACCTGGGCATTGCTACCCCGATCTCTGTCAGTGGCTTGTACCAGCAGAACCTGGCTGTTTATCACTGTATCTTCTGGAATCTGCACCAAGTAGCGTTTCTCACTGAACTGTGGGGAATTGTCATTTTCATCTTCTACCACGATATGTACTGTCACTGTGGCACTGCGAGGACCTGGGTCTTTGCCCTGGTCATTGGCTTCCACCACGAGATGATATTCCGAGATCTCCTCTCGGTCCACAGGGGCACAAGTCCTCACAACACCAGAGTGTGGGTCAATCTCAAAGACTCCCTCCCCAGCACCAGGCTCCAGGAAACGATAGAACAAGTTGGCATTGTCTGGGGCATCCTCATCCGTGGCCCGGATAGTCAGCACCTCATAACCCACTTCCAGATTCTCTCGGACGCTCTCTCGGTATTCGGGCTGTTCAAACACCGGGCCGTGGTCGTTGGTGTCGCTCACAGTCACCGTCAGGAAGGTGATGGCTGACCGATGCCGTGGGGAGCCATGGTCCACCGCAGTGACCTGAAGCACGTGGGTATCCTTCGTCTCCCGGTCCAGGCTACGGGTGGTGACCACCAGCCCCTTCTCAGAGTCAATGGAGAAGTAATCATCGGACCGCTTGTCAAAGAACGCCTCCATGGAATAAGTCAGTCGGCCCGCCTCCCCCTCATCGGGGTCGTGGGCTTCCAGCGTGATGACCGTGGTGCCCGAAGGCTGGTTCTCGGCAATGGACACTTGATAGTTGGGCAGCTTGAACTGGGGCGGGCTGTTCACACTCCTCGACCTCCTGGCGCCCCGGCGCCGAGGCTCACCGTCCCCGTTTCCTTCTGCCCCCCAGGGCTCCTGCCCCTCTTCTCCAGCCCCCTCCTCCCTCGCTGGCCCCAGTTCCACCAGGACGTCCCCCGGGGCCCTCCTGAGGCGGCACAGAAGGCGCAGGCGGTGCCCCCCGGGGAGCCGAGGGCAGCCTTCCCGCCCGGCCAAGGGGAGGCCGTCAGGGCGGCGACACCGCGGGAAGCTGGTCAGGGCCGCCAGGGCGGCGAGCAGCCCCTCCTCCGAGCTGTGCGGGGCGGGCAGGGGGCAAAGGCGGGCGGGCAGGGGGCTGCCGGGGGAGGCGGGGGGGCAGGGCAGGGCCAGGCGGAGGGAGAGGAGGGCGCCTCGGGCGGAGGCCAGGCGCAGGCGCAGCGGCAGCGGGCGGCGGGCCCCGGGGGCGCAGGCCAGGGGCCGCCCGCTCCTGCGCACCAGCCCGCCGCGCGTCACCTCGACGGCGCCCCTCAGGCGGCGGGCCGTCCCCGCCCGGTCCAGCGCGCAGCGCCACTCCGGCCCCAGCGACAGGTCGAGCAGCAGGGCCCCGGGCCCGCCGGCGCCCAGGCGCAGCTCCCAGCCCGCCGCGGGCAGCGCCAGCAGCCCCGCCAGCAGCCACGCCGCCAGCCGCCAGCCCAGCGCCATCTCCCCCAGCCGCCCGGAGAGGCCCCAGGGCCGCACGGTCCGCCCGCCCGCCCGCCGCCGCCGCCGCCGCCGCCGCTGCTCATCCGGCCTCGTCCCGGGGGGCGCGCCGTTCCCCGCGCCCCCCGCCCGCTGCCCACCTGGCGGCTCCGGAAAGAAGGGCGCTGCCAGATGGCTCCTGGCGCCCGGGAGGAGGACCCGCCGTCCGGGCAGCCCCGGCAAGCCTGCCCGGCCCCGGCTCCCCAGACGGCGCGGGCTGGGCGCCCGGCGGCGTCGCTCCTGCGCTGCTCTGCCCGGCCGGGGACGGCGCGTGGGCCCCCTCTGCGCAGCCTTCCCCGCCGCGAGCCCGCTCAGGCCGCCCGGCTCGAGCGCGCCGCTTGCCAGCCTCCCCTGCAGGCCGGCCGGGGTCCCGCGGCGCCAACGCGCCTCTCCAGCGCCCGGCCGGAAAGTTCTGCGGCGCGCGAGCCCAACTTTCGCTCGCGCGCGCCTCGCGGCGCCGCCTTGGCTTGGCTCGGCTCGCTCGCCCCCTCGGCCCTCGCGCGGATCGCTCTGCCGCCGCCGCCGAGGCTGCGAGGGCGCTGCTGGCTGCTGCTGCCGCTCGGCCGGAGCTCTGCGGAGACCAGGGACGGGTCGCTGGCGGCCTCCCCTGACACGCGCGGGGCAGCGGCAACCTGCGCGCGCGGGGGGGGGCGTAGCCGCTCCCGGGATCGCCCGGGCTCGAGGCGGGCTCGGGGTGCTGCAGCGCTCTCTTTTGGCCCTGGGGCAGAAGCGCAGGGGGGCGAGGGGGGGGCGCGCCCTGGCGCTGGACAGAGAAGGCGCCGGGCTTTGAAAGTCGGGGGCGGGGTGGGGGAGGAGGACCCAGTGCCGGGGCCGGTCTTTTTCGCCCCCTAGGCAAGGCTAACTACTTGTGCCCCCCCCCGCTCCCCCAATTGCTAACCGATTTTCAAAATCTGATGTCTTGGAGAGAAATAAAAGCAGAAAACGTTTCATAAGACGTTATAATTAATTCCTTTCCGTAGCACTGTTGTGGTACTTATCTTAAATTTTAAAAATATACATCGTCAGTTGCATTTTTCCCCCAAGAAACAAATCGGTTTAAAACGGTATCCCTCGGGCCAGTTCTGTGCCCCTCTGAGGTCTGCGCCCTTGGCCACCGCCTAGTTCGCCTAATGGTAGCACCGGCCCTGGGTGGAGCACTCCTGATCGGTTCTTTTGCTGCCCCGGACTATCCGTGAAGATCTGCATGGGGCCTTCCAGAGTCATAATTCAAGGGGTAACCCTATTTGTTGCAATGAAAATAAACAGTTTAGAAGCATTTTAAAGCCCCCCCCTGAAGTTTTCCCAGACTTAAGATGCAGTAAAACTACATAGTTGTATGTAGGAGGTGTGTATGTGTGTGTGTGGGGGGGGATCAACTATCCCCCTCATTGCATCTGAGGAAATGGGTTCTAGTCCATGAAGAGTTATGCTGGGATAACATTCTGTTAGTCTTTTCAGTGTCAAGAGACTGCGCCTTATGATGAGAAGGGAGAGGGGGAGTTTCCTGGTACCACTGGAAGAGACTCCCACCAACTAGCCCTGGATGGCTGCTTTGAGGAGCATGTTAAGATGGGTGGGTCGGGGCCTGGACGAAGGAGTGGGAGAAGTCGGCGGAGAGGAGGTCGCCGGCCTAGGGCTGGAGATCTCCCTGCTTCCTGCGCTCGGAATGGAACAGTTGGGCGGCAGGAGACGCGAAGGGGGAGGGGCCCGTCTGGGTTCCTTCCGAGCGGGGCTGCTGGGGAGATCAATGCAAAAACGTTGGCTGGAGCACCCGCTCAGTAGTTGCAGGGCTCACCCGTGCCTTGCGCTACCGGGACAGAAGGCGCCTTCTCCGCCTTTTGGGGCGGGGAAGCTGTTTAAATTAAAAGTTTGCCGCCTTTTTCTTTTGTTTTGTCCCCGGGCAGGGTTCCGCAGCTGGGCGGCAGGGAGTCCAGGGGCGGGGCAGCTTTGAAGGGCTCCGCGCTGCCTGCAGGCCGCCCGGAGCCCTTCAAAGCTGGGCGGGGAGTCGCGTGCCCACAGAGAGGGCTCGGCGTGCCAGACTTGGCACGCGTGCCATAGGTTCGCCATCACGGCCCTAGAGCATTTAGCCTGCAGATTAGGTTGCCGCACATTCTCCAGCCCTCTTTTGCCTCTGGGTTGGAAAACTGGGGGAGGGGGGCAGGTTGAGCCCAGGAGCCTTCGGTGGCTGATGTAGGGGTGTGGCTCCCTATGTGCTACTTTTGGCAGAGGGCCATAGCCAATAGCGACGTATGTGCACAGTGGAACTGAAGAAAATAGCTGCCTTAGACTCGATAGTATGCAGTATATAGCGCTTTCTTAATCTTTCCTTTTATTCAAAGATGCTTTATTGTCAGGAGCTACATGCACACTGCACCAATGAAAATAAGAATGAGATCCCAGAGGAGTAGAAATGGGAACAGAGATAAAGACTCACTCGCCAAAGAGATGCCTGGCACGTCCCTTCCTGCCAGTCTCTCATCACTCTACTGCTGGTTCGGGGGCTGATGCTTACCAAAATGTTCTCCTTCCAGCTCCTTCTGACCAACTTGGATTTCTGCTTGGTTTCAGATTTCTGCAATACTAATTCTATTACATTGGATGTCCCATCCTGCTGAATATCATGGTGCAATCTGCCTTGAGCCTCGGTGAAAAAGGAGGACTCAAAATAATGCAAACAAACAAACCAATTCATCATCCTAGAATTTGCTAGGAACTCAATACAATCATAATTTCCCCCACATCTTCTGACTCACGTGAAGTGTCATGACATGTTGTGATGTGATCTGTCATGACATAATGTGACAATGCAATAGTCTAGGCTATGGCAATTTCTGTGTTCATGCACATCTTGTATCATTTTATGTCCATCATAATTCAACCGGCTGTTCCTGCTGATTTCTGAACTGTACCTGTTCCCTGCTGCTCCAGTGGCCTCTAGTGGTAGTTGAAGAGACTTGCAGTTGCCCAGTCTTGAAGCCAGATGCATAACAATTGAATTATGCCCATGTTCTGCAGAGTATCACATGAACACACGAAGCCGCCTTACACTGAATCAGACCCTCGGTCCATCAAAGTCAGTATTGTTTACTCAGACTGACAGCTGCTCTCCAGGGTCTCAGGCTGAGGTCTTTCACATTACCTACTTGCCTGGTCCCTTTAACCGGAGAGGCCGGGGATTGAACCTGGGACCTTCCGCATGCCAAGCAGATGCTCTACCACTGAGCCACGACCCCTCCCACTATCCCACTATCACAATGTAGTAAACAGATAAAGATTCATTATGGGGTCTTTTGCAGTCGAGAGAATCAAATAAACTATTAGAACATGCATTGGATTACTTAGGACTCAAGGTAAGCCCACCGACATGGAATTAAATTTCAAGTCCTACTGAAGTTAAGCCCTATTGAAATCAATCAGATATAAGCATACAAGGCTGAAATCCCACTATACTCAGTAGGACTTAATGCAGAGTAAATTACACAGGAACAGACTAAGTATCCCCAGTTTTAATAAGACTAAGCACATGATCTACAATATTATCCTGGGCATATTTACCCATAAAAAAGTTTCACTGGATTCTATGGGACTTACTCTGTAGTAAGTAGAATCACTACCTAAATCTTTCCAAGTTGCACCCATAATATTGAACATCATGCTCATTTCCCTCCAGTATTTTTGCTTGATTATTAGTTTATATAAGTGTTTTTAATTTAACAGGAATTAAGAAGATCTTTTTGTGTTTTGCTGTTGATACCCAAATTACTATTGTTTTATTTCAAAATGACCACATTGTATATTTTCTCATTTTTCCTGAAGAAATGTACTTGCTTGGAATACATTGGGTTTATTCTGATACACAAGCAGTATGCATCTGAAACATAATATGGTGGGGTCTACCCCACATGTGAAATGTGAGGACAACAGCTAGAGTAGCAGCTGATATTTTTCAGCCCTGCCTTTGTTCTTTTCTTCTGTGTTAAAGTTCACACCACTTATGTTCCCAACAGATTTTATGTTTAAATAATTCCCTAAATTGGCTCTTAAGAGTAAGCAAAGGACTTGGACATTTAGTTTTAAAAGGCTTAACTTTGCTGATGTTTTTATGAGTCAAAGTTTTTATGTATTTACACTTAAAGCTGGAGACAACAGAAAGGTGGGAGGACAAGTTACAAAGAGGCCAATTTAAAACAAAATCCAATCAAAATCAATTGATTGATAGATTTCGCCTCTCCCTTCCCTGCATGGCCTCAATGCAAATTGAAGCTCCATAAGCCTGCAATTTGCTTTTAAGAACTAGATGCATGATCTTCCTCTCATCTTTGTTGCTGGCCAGGTTCAGGAAGAAATATACTCAGAGGAATTTCTTCTGTGTGAAGAACATAACTCAAATCTTATCTTTGGAAATCCTTCAGCCAGATCCTTCCTTTGGTTTGTATTGTTTGAAAGCAAAGAGTTTTCCAACGGATGACAGCCCTTAAATGGAGAGATTTGGTAGGAGGTGTTCTGGCAGCACATCAACCTACATTTTAGCTACAAAGAAACAAGTTGCAACTCTTCAGCTGTAAATTTGATTTAGCCAATTACTTCATTGCTGTTTATAAAAAAACACAACAGGAAAGCATTACCATTGGCCATTACAAACTTGTTTATGCCTTTTAACCTGATGACACAATTTACCCTCGGGAGCTCTGCTCCACCCTAAATTAGCAAGCATTACCTCTGAATTTTTTACACTCAAACATGCAGGTTGCTTCACCCCTACATTAATCTTTTAAAATGCACAAGTGAAAACATGTCTTGCAACATAAACATTAATTAAACACAGTCTCACTTGCCCCTTCTGAGGAAGCATGATAGAATCATTCTCTGGATAGATTCATGTAATACACAGAAACAAGTTAATGACCTTTAAAACGTAAAAGGGCATGCTTAATATGCCCCCATTCATCCATAAGTGCCATTTGGATCAGGTTTTTATTCATACTTGGGTCATAGCCACACAATTCAGGTCTATTTCATTGATGTCTAGCTCTCACAGATTAATAATTAATTAAATGAATAATTAAATGACTTGCAACTCAGAACTTTCCCTTCAAACCCATAACTTGCACTGATAACAGTGATAATTTGTCACAGACACACTTTCATCAAGAATTGGCTTTCCTGAATATATGTCTTCACTAAGCATGTATCATCCTTGTGTTTTTAAATCTGGTTCCTAAATGATATGTGTGCGACTTGAACACATGAAGCTGCCTTATACTGAATCAGACCCTTGGTCCATTAAAGTCAGTATTGTCTACTCAGACCGGCAGCGGCTCACCAGGGTCTCAGGCAGGGGTCTTTCACATCACCTACTTGTCTAGTCTCTTTAACTCAAGATGCCGGGAATTGAACCTAGGACCATCTGCATGCCAAGCAGATGCTCTACCACTGAGCCACGGCCACTCCTTTAGAGAAATGGCTCATGGTGGGTGAGCTTCTTGACAAAGAAGGGATTCAATCCTAGCCCAATTTAACTCTCTAATCCAGTAAACCCAAGTGTAGAATCCATGGTCACTTCTATTTCCAATGTGTTTCCTGGTGCCCACTTCCTTCTCCCATAAAACATTGCTTCTCCAAAAGCTGTTCTTGTTCCCCTCTACCTCATTGGAGCAGGAAGTGCTTCAGAGGAGCCGAGAATGCATTACCTTTGGGTCTGCTGGAAGCACCTTTTCAGAAACAGCTGCCCCTATCTTAGAAGGACACTTAAAAAAAATCCCAACATATTATGATAGGCTGCAGCCCCTATGGCAGCCATTCTGTAGAAGCACCTACCTGTTCTCAAAATTTCAAAAGTTCTCACAGACTCAACTAGGCTTTGCTCTAATCTCTGTCCCACACGGGCTCTATTAACTTGAATCAACTGTTTGAAAGATCTTTCAGCCTAATTTACCTCACAAAGTTTGATGAGAAAATAAAAGAGGGAGAACCATGTATCCCACCCTTCTAAGAAGCTCAGAACAGCACACACAGTCCTCTCTTCCTTCTTTTCATCCTCATAACAACCCTGTAAGGTAGGTTAGATTGAGAGTGACTGGCCCATGGTAAATTTCCTGGCTGACCAAGGATTTTTAAAACTGTTTTCCCAACTTTTTGACTGCTACACCACATGGGCATCCAGTGGTTTTCTTGTCCCAATTCTGTGGCAGGAAGAGTGAGGAAAATGATGTTTTACTGAGTGCAAAGATTATTGAGGTAAATCTTTCCACTCCACTGAGCAAAGTTGACTTATTTATTCATTTATTATACCCCACCTTTCCTTTTGTAGACTTCCTCCAGTCTTAGGAGGGTTTTTTTCCAACTTAAATGGCTCAACTGTTGGAGGAAGAGTCACTGAAGTTGGAGGAATGCTACTAAGAAGATCAGAACAAAAGAAAAGCCATGCTGGATCAGACCAAGACCCATCAAGTCCAGCAGTCTGTACACACAATGGCCAACCAGGTGCCTCTAGGAAGCCCACAAACAAGACGACTGCAGCAGCACCATCCTGCCTGTGTTTCACAGCACCTAATATAATAGGCATGCTCCTCTGATACTATAGATAATAGGTATGCATCATGACTAGTATTCATTTTGACTGGTAGCCATGAATAGCCCTCTCCTCCATGAACATGTCCACTCCCCTCTTAAAGCCTTCCAAGTTGGTAGCCATCAACACATCCTGGGGCAGGGAGTTCCACAATTTAACTATGTGTTGTGTGAAAAAATACTTCCTTTTATCTGTTTTGAATCTGTCACCCTTCAGCTTCAGCAGATGACCCCACATTCTAGCATTATGAGAGAGGGAGAAAAGCTTCTCCCTGTCCACTCTCTCCATACCATGTATAATTTTATCGACCTCTATCATGTCTCCCCTCAGCCGCCTTCTTTCCAAGCTAAACAGCCCTAAGCATTTTAACCGCTCCTCATAGGGCAGTTGCTCTAGTCCCCTGATCATTTCGGTTGCTCTTTTCTGTATCTTCTCAAGCTCTGAAATATCCTTTTTTAGGTGTGGTGACCAGAACTGTACACAATATTCCAAGTGAGGTCTCGCCATAGATTTGTACAAGGGCAGTATGATAGTAGCAGTTTTATTCTCTATTCCTTGTCTAATTATGGCCAGTGTGGGTTTTGCCTTTTTCACAGCAGCTGCACACTGGGTTGACATTTTCATCAACCAAAAGGGAGACTGCAGCCAAGAAATCAGAAGGAGATTGGGATTGGGAAGGGCAGCCATGAAGGATCTGGAAAAGATTCTTAAGTGTAAGGATGTGGCAACCAAGATCAAGTTAATTCATGCCATTGTATTCCCTATTACTATGTATGGTTGTGAAAGTTGGTCAGTGAAGACAGCTGACAGGAAGAAAGATTCCTTTGAAATGTGGTGTTGGAAGAGAGTTTCACAGATACAGTGGATCACCAAAAAGACAAATCAGTGGGTTCTAGATCAAATCAAGCCTGAACAGTCCCTAGAAGCTAAAATGACTAAACTGAAGCTATTGTACTTTGGTCACATTATAAGAAGACAAGAGTCATTGGAAAAGACAATAATGCTAGGAAAAGCTGAAGGCAGCAGAAAAAGAGGAATGCCAAACATGAGATGGATTGACTCTATAAAGGAAGCCATGGCCCTCAGTTTGCAAGACCCGAGCAAGGCTGTTAAAGACATGATATTTTGGAGGACATTAATTCATAGGGTCACCATGAGTTGGAAGTGACTTGACAGCACCTAACACACAAACAGATATATGGTAGAATTATCCTTGTCACTTGATGGTACCATACAGGTGGCCATCTTCTTAAGTGAGTTTGGATACCACTTTGTAAACAGTCATCTGCATTTATCATTGCTTGATTATTATTAGTATTACGTTAGATCTAAGAGTAAGGTAGAAGTACCATGGCTTTCACTTGCACAAAACCAAGCAACACAGAGACAAGGTATCAGGGGACTTCTCCAGGATCTATTATCTACATAGTAGATAATTATGATGAATTAAGAGAAAGAAAAAGGTCCTGCCACTGAAATGGCCTGGTAAACACTGACCACACTTTCAGAAGAGTGGAATCATTTACCAACCCTGCCTCCCTCCCATGTGTTATTTCTCACTAGTCTCAAATGTGTTCCCTGTAATCATAAAGTAGGTAAATTGCCTCTCAGTGCAACAGTGCAATGGGGTTACCCACAGGGAGCTTTCTGCTTACTGGGAGGGAGGAGGGATGTACAAAAATACAATTTTGTTACATGATCCTCAAAGGGGATGTAAGGGTCAAGGTCAGGGGGAAATTTCCCAAATATTTATTCCCCCCTGAGCACCCCACCCCAATTTGTCCTTTATATTGAGAAATGGAAGCAGAAAAGTGAAGGACATGTGGGTGGGATACCTCTTTCAGCCTTTCCAAAACACCAGAATTTGCCTTTTACCTAAAAGCCCTCACCCAGAAAAGCAACGGGCTTGTCACAGGCTCACCAAACCAACTGGGCTCCTTATTTCTCTGTTGAAGGCAAGCCTGCACTTAGTACACTGGTTGCTAGGAGCTGGATCACCCGGACACCTGAACTGTTTTGCAGAAAAGAATCACTCAGTATCATTTGATACAAAGAAAAGGTATGATCCTCTCACTGTTAATAAATGTAACTGCTATTGCTGCCTGGTTCATCAAATACATATTGTGAGGTATAGGCTTGTAAATTTAACTGTACTTATGTAACAATAAGCAGTTATACACTTGGGAATTTTCCAGTTTTCTTTTTCAGATAAAAACAGGTCAAACCTACCGAGGTGTGTGTGTGTGTGTGTGTGTGTGTGTGTGGCTTCCAGTTGCTCTTTCCCGTATTTTTGTGAATGTTTTCTAAAAAAGGGGGGGTATTTTGCAAATCTGGGTGAATTATATCCCTCCTCCCTCCTCCCCAGAATCTCTGATCTGTGTATGGCATTCTCATTTGCAGTCCTGGAGATGGTACAGTTTGCAGATCATGCAAACTAAATAAACGTTTTTCCCCACGGCAACATCACAGCTAATAGGGACCATTCCCTGAAGCAGCCTGTTATTACACTAAGGATGCTGAACTGGAACAATGAGAATTTGAACCACTTTGTATTGTGGCTAGTTTTGCCACTAGGTGGCACTATCATGGAGAAAAAGTGCTTTTTGAGAAGACCTAAAGTGGACTGGTCTACACATACAGGAGCCCTAGGGTTTGCAGGTTTTCATAGGAAGTGACTTCAGTCCCTCTAAGAATAGCCAGCAATTCCTAGAGAGGCATAATGTCCCTGCCAATGTTGTGCTGTTGCCAAAGACTTTTGAAAACATACTTCCTCCTGCCAGCCATTGGCGTGCTAGAGGGCAAGGCCTGCTGAGGGCAGGAGATTTCCTACCCCCAGAGGCCATTTGACAATCCTAAGGAGTCTGCATGTAAACCAAGTTAGTACAGCAAGAAGAAAAGCTTGAACTCTATGGCACTGAAGTCCCCCCCTCCCCAAACCCCCCCTCCTCAGGCTCCGCCCCAAAAATCTCCTGCCGGTGGCGAAGAGGGACCTGGCAACCCTACCTGAATGGCCTGTCGGCCGTAATAAAGACTGACTAACTGAACCCTAACTGCAAATGTTGCTATAAATATGTTGGACTTCCAAACTTACTGTGTTTGAGGATGTTGATAAGACATGAGCTGATCTCTTGGTCTATTTTGTTCATGCCAAACAACTGCGAGGGCCTGCCGAATACATTAGTATTGAGTTTTTGTAAACCACTGCATGTGCAAACACGTTGCTGGTTCAAGCAGGACAAAGGGCCATTTGGATATTTATAACATCATTCGCGGGCCATACAAAATTATCAACTTAAAAATTAGCTGACCAAGCCCCAAGTAGGCACCTGCCCCAGATGACCCCTCGCACGGGCAAGCAGGCAGGCATCCAACCGGTGGCACACTTGCCCACCTGGTGGCACAGGATGGTCTGTTGCACCAGCCGGGCATAGCTGTCCAGCAGCACGCCGGAGTTGCTCCTGCTCAGCATGGTCGGGGACGGATTCTACAGCCGGCTCCTGCCACCGCCGCCTGCAGGGATGAGAACACACTGGCTAAGAACTCTCCCCACACACACACATTCTGGCCCTGCCCCCTTTAACCCCTCCATTGTCACCACTTCCTCCCCCAGCCCTCTGGTAGTACAGAGGGAATATGTTTCTCCATGGCCCGGGTGGGAAAGGGTTAACACAGCTTCTTGGGCGGTCCTAGCAGCTCCATAGCTAACGACTCTTCTGCAAGAGGGAAAAAAGGTTCCTTTTCTCAGCAAAACAAACTCACATCCGCCTTTAATAGAGGCTATTCCTGTCTGCGGGAGGGGGCGGATCGCCAGTCTTAGATCCTTCTGAGCTAGAGATCTGCCAGGACCCAAGAAGGGCCAGACCAAATGATTTTGTGGGCCTTAAACGGCCCCCAGGCCTGACGCTCCCCACCCTGACTTAGATGAAGAGCAAAGGGCAAGATTTTTTTTAAAATGATGTTTATTTATAACTGAGCATCAGTATAGGAGCTTAGCATGTATGCACAATTGGCCATCAGCCACTATTTTCCCTGCTTCCGACTCCCCCTGCTTTTTCTCTGAAATTGGTAATTGTGATCATGAAAGTATGCACTGACATTACACTATATTGCCAGGATCTACTAGTTCCTCTGAATTCCCTGCTTTCATTAAAAAAAGCAAGTCTCTAATTCTTTCTGTTGCAGAGCTATAAAGGGTGACTTAAAGCTGACAGGAAGAAAGTTGACTCATTTGAAGTGTGGTGTTGGAGAGAAGTTTTACAGATGCCGCTGATGACCAAGCAGACAAATAAGGGCGAAAATGCACGGTCGCTTTAGCCTCCTTTATTCCCTGTTTCAGCCAGGATTCCGCCAGGATCGAACGCATGCGTTTTCGCCGAACGTGCGTTCGATCCTGGCTGAATCCTGGCTGAGACAGGGAATAAAGGAGGCTCAAGCAACCGTGAGTTTTCGCCCTAGGTGGGATCTAGATCAAATCAAACCTGAACTCTCCCTAGAAGCTAAAATGAAGCTAAAATTCTTGGGGACTAGACCCTCATCCAAGAGATCCTTCCTCCCAAATTTCCAGCAGGCAGGAAAAAGTTTGCCATTGTTTTATAGCCCCTTTGGCTTCTGGGGCAAGTGCATGGAGATACCTGGCAATCTTCTAATACAAGCAGAAAGGGGGGAAGGGGAGGCATCTGGCAACTCAAGACAGACAGAATGATAACATTGTGGAGGGGGCAGAGAGTAGGGTTGCCAGGTCCCTCTTTGCCACCCACGGAAGGTTTTTGGGGTGGAGCCTTAGGAGGGCAGGGTTTGGAGAGGGGAGGGACTTCAACGCCATAGAGTCCAGTGGCCAAAGCGGCCATTTTCTCCAGGTGAACTGATCTCTATCAGCTGGAGATCAGTTGTTATAGCAGGAGATCTCCAGTTAGTACCTGGAGGGTGGCAAGCCTAGCAGAGAGGGATGCATTTGGTAACTCAACAAATCACTATTTCTGTGCACTATGAATAATCACAGTAATGCTTGCACACACACACTGCAGACTATCTGTGGATGACTATGTTTTTATGATGCTTTCTAAACTACCGTGTTCCAAAGTTTAGGAAATCCAGGCTCTGTACTTTTAATACTTTTAGTTCTTTTTCTTATGTTTAATTCTTATTCTTATATTTTAATACTTTTAATTCTTATGTTCTGGGAACTCCATGTCTGAACTTTGTATTTTATTGTTTATCTTATTCTTCCTTTTGGTAATTTGCATTTAGCCAAAAAAACTAAAGACATTCTGACTTGTGACTGCATTAGAACTCTAAAGGGAAGGGTCATGAGGGGAAACCTCCAACCATGATCTTAATAGCAGTATTGTCTCACATGCACAAGACAGTCAATCGGACACTGCCCCAGCGTACAGCAGTAAATAATTGCCATAGGGAAGCAAGCTCCAGAAGACAAACCTATAAGCACACAGTTTCACTGACAGAGGCGTAGTTGTACAGCAAGGAAATGGTGCCACGTTGCTAGATTATATAAGGAATAGTGGAATGCTGAGTACAGACAGACTTATCGCTGTAATCCGCTTGGCCTGGAACATCTGTTAATTCTTCCAGTTGGATAAATTGCCTTCACTTACCTCAAATGCTGACTCATTCTCTACCTCCCCCCCCCATTTGCTCCCACTATCTTCTCCAGTTCCCACGGTCACCTGGTTCTATTGAGAAGAAGTCACAACTGACATTTCTAAGGATTTCCAGAGATTACTAATTGTTGTCATTTTTAGCAGTTGGGTATGTCACAATACTGACAGTATTTTTTTAAAAAAGCTTTTTCTGTTTAACTGTTAATTAGTGGATATCTGCACTACATTTAGGGTTGCCATCTCTGGGTTGGGCAATATCTGGAGATTTTTGGGGTCGGAGCCTGAAGAGGTCGGGGTTTGGGGAGGGGAAGGACTTCAATGCCATAGAGTCCAATTGTCAAAGCGGCCATTTTCTCCAGGTCAACTGATCTCTATCGGCTGGAGATCAGTTGTAATAGCAGAACTCCAGCTAGTACCTGGAGGTTGGCAACCATATTTCCAGGATGCTGTAAGGTCTTAGGAGCTTCCTTCCATTCCAGTTTAAATACTCCCGTGTGTGGGTATGTTTGAATGTGTGCTGAATTAGTATCAAATGAAATCCTCTGATCCCAATTAACCCCCTGCTCTCTTTTAAACTTCAAAGTGTTCTCAGCTCTTCAAACTTATAGTATTCTGGAATGGCTTTGAATCAGAGTTCAGAGTTATAAATGCATTCCCCAACCCTAATCTCCCCTTTCAGGATGCTGTACACACCTGAGGTATCCTGCTTTGCATTCCAAAAGCTTTGCCTTGTCAGTGGGTGACTCTGTTTCATTGCCTTATTAATTGGCACAGAATAATCAAGTT
The DNA here is from genome assembly GCF_029931775.1 of Euleptes europaea. Lineage (NCBI taxonomy): Eukaryota > Metazoa > Chordata > Lepidosauria > Squamata > Sphaerodactylidae > Euleptes > Euleptes europaea. Next base: position 49,386,617 of record NC_079314.1, read on the forward strand.
TATCATTTACTGCTTTTTCATAAACCTTACCCAGCCTTGTGCACACCCAAAGCTTACTCACACGCTGCCCATTAGGTCACCTGAGACTCCTGTAGGTAGGGTTGTGTAGTGCCCTAATTAACTTAGTTTATAGAGAAAACATATATGCTGTCACATATATGCATATTTACATAATATGAGACACACACACACACACATATATATATTCTTATGTACAAGTCTAGAATCACTTTGCATTATGGGTAACATGTACTTTGGTCAAGAGACATTCATTGCTGAGAAGCCTGGGTCAGAGTGACCTGCAACTGTTTGCAGGCAGCTGACTAGGTGAGATCATTCCCTCTTGGTACAGGCAAGTTCCTTAATTAAGCCTAGAGCTTTGATTTAAGACCAGAAGTGTCATTTTGGAATGTAAAGCTGTGCTTCCTCATTAACCATTAGGCAACGCCTTGAAGAGTATTTTCTATTGGATATGCAAATAATTGCTTATACGTCCAAAAGGTTTATTGGACAGTTCAGTCTGACGTGTGTATTATGCTTTTGTAACCACCCATCATCAAAGTCTATATCCATGCTTGCAATCCTTTGATGTGCGTGGAAATTGCTCTGCGCTTTAGGCAATTTTCACCAGCATCTTGTATATTGGCCAATAAAACAACCTGCTTTGAATCTTCAGCTTCCAACTGTTTTATTGTGATTGAATATTAATACAATAAGGCAGGAAGACACTACAGTTGCCAGCTCCGGGTTGGGAAATACCTGGAGATTTTTGGGGTGGAGCCTGAGGGGTGGGGTTTGGGGAGGGGAGGAACTTCAATGCTATAGAGTACAATTGCTAAAGCGGCCATTTTCTCCAGGTGAACTGATCTCTATTGGCTGGAGATCAGTTGTAATAGCAGGAGATCTCCAGCTAGTACCTGGAGGTTGGCAACCCTACCTGTAGGTCAGCTGACCACCTGCCCAGTCACCTGATATTCTTCTCTAGGTCATCAGCCCCTATGACTGCTTCACAAAGTAAATAATTGACCGCTCTTCCCACTGATGATTGTGCAAGGAGGAAGGGGGATCACAAGTGAACTGATCCTTAGAAGAGGTGTGGCACCAGAAGGTTTTGAATGTTCAGGTCCTTTTGAAAACAGCAGTAAAGCATCAGTTTTGGAACCACGGTGGTTCCCCAAAGTGGTTGCTATGTGGATACACAATTGTTCCCCAGAGAAAGAAGCACAGGGTGGGATCACCTTAATTCACCGCAAAGTGGAAGAAGTGCTCCATGGAGCTGATGGAATTATAATGCCGATTTCATGTCCTTTGGAACAATCACAGGGGTCTCTTTCTTTTTTAAAATGGTATAAGCCGCCACAAAGATATCCAGCAGTCTGGTTACAGCCTTCTTCCAGATTGGCATTCCGCCCATCAACATATTCAAAACTCTAAAGCCTCCCTGATCTTTAAGGCCTCTGTATTTCCCTCCCCCCTGCCCTTCCCTAGCATGTTTGTTATGAAAAGGACAGGTTCATTACCTGGTGAACTTTCTCCGTTTCCCAGGAGGCCAGGCTGAAAGGCCCTCTTGCTTTGCTATGAAAGTTAGTGGAAGAAAGCATCACAGCCCTGCTGGGAGGGTGCCCAAATTAATATTGACTCAGTGCTAATTTTCTGGTAGATCTCCAAGGATCAAGAGGAAGAGAACAGGTGCTTCAGCTACAGCCCTGTGCACCTTCTGTACATACTCCTGTCCAGTTTCTACCTGGACTGTGGCCAGGTCAGAAGACAAGTGCTTAAGACATGGAAAGTTTCCCAAGGATTGCCTTGTCCCCTCCCTCCTAAAATCTCTACTTGAACATGATGACCATTTTGAAACTATCAATGACCATCCGTTGTTTAGCTGTTTTGAGCCACTTCCAATTTCCAGAATGCTAACTGCCTAATTAACTGTTGGAACCCAATGTCACAGGATGACTTTTTAAAAAGGATTAGACAAATACATGGAATACTGGTTTCTCAATAGCTCCCTGGCATCAGTGTGATGCGCCATGTCACTTCCGCCACAAAGCCGGAAGTAGAATCATCACATCGCATCAATGCTCTAGGATTTGCCTTCCGTTTTGGCATGACGTGATGGTTTTGTGCCAGAAGTGATGTGGAGTGTCATGCTGATGCCAGCAGGCCCTTCAGCTGGCAAGCCCTAGTACTAGAAAAATTGTATCATTCAAATTAGAATTAAAGGTGGACTTCCAGTGGTGCTATCAAAGCTGGACTCTGGGTAGGACTGCCAGTTCTGGGTTGGGAAATACCTGGAGATTTTGGGGGTGGAACCTGAGGAGAGTGGGGATTGGGGAGGGGAGGGACTTCAATGGAGTATAATGCCCTAGAGTCCACCTTCCAAAGTGACCATTTTCTCCAGGTGAACTGGTCTCTGTCGCCTGGGGATCAGTTGTAATAGTGGGAGATCTCCAGCCACCACCTGGAGGTTGACAACCCTAACTTTGGGGGAGGAAATCCAGACCCACACTCACCTTGACTCAGAAGAGGTACCCCTCCATGCAGTGCACTTTGTAGAGAGAGATGGGCAGGGTTGCCAACCTCCAGGTGGTGGCTGGAGATCTCCTGCTATCACAACTGATCTCCAGCCATTAGATAACAGTTCCCCTGGAGAAAATGGCCACTTTGGCCACTGGACTCTATGGCATCGAAGTCCCTCCCCTCCAAAGCCCCGCTGTCCTCAAGCTCTGCCCTAAAAACCTCCTGTCTGTGGTGAAGAGGGACCTGGCAACGCTAGAGATGGGTGACCTCTGCCTAGCTCACCTCCAACTCTACTCCTCCATTTCTCCAGTGCATTTGGAGGGGAACTGGCATTCCTGGAACACTTGACATTCATGATGAAGTCCAGAGTGTACAATTGGACACCTCTGGAATGAGAACTTCTGATCAGACAGTTCTGGGAGTTCTGTGCTCTGAACTTCAGTCCCAGGCACATGTAGGTGCACTGCAGATCAGAACCATGAAAGGCAAAGAGAAGGGTTTTGATGTGATGACATCACTTCCGATGAGCGCTAGAAGTGATATCGCTGGCGACAGAAGCCTAGGCCTCAGTTTGCTGCTGGTAGGTTCCCCCTACCTCCATCCCCGGCCAGTTGTCAGGGGGTACTCAGCAACTCTATCTGAACCAGCAGGGCTCTTCTCATGTTCTCATGCTGTACTGTCTACATTCATACCATCCATAAACTTTTACATGCATCAGCTCTCCCCAAATGACTATACCAAATCTGACTTGAGATCGGTGTAATATATCTATTTCGTGGTGTTGTTTAACACAATTAAAAAACCCTTCTTGATCTTTCTCAAAAGGGTTTTTTTTCTTTTCCCCATTCTGCTTTATAATAGCTGTTCCAGCCTGTTCCATTGCCTTAAAATATTTCCTTGAATGTATCCAGATCTAGATTAACTTGCAGAGCCCAGGGTCTTCATCCGTAGTTTTTTCCTCTCTGGTGTGTCAACAAAAGAAGCATCTTCAGCAGCAGTTTTATATTTTCATTCTCTTTGCCTCTTGGATTTGCAATAAATCTTCCAATGTTCTTTGAAGCTTAGAAACATTCTTTGGCTGCCCCCTTCCCGCTAATTGCTCTTTTTCAAACAGCTTCTGCCTTCCTACCTCATAAGAATGAATTATCTGCCAGTATTCTTGCACAGTGGTACTCTGCAGCATCCATACTACTTATTTCACAGGGACATGGCATTTCATGTCAGGTTGTAGATTATATACTCCTATTACTGCAAGTAGAAGTTGATATGCATGATGCCTTTAATAGCAGTGTTTATACATTGCTTCATTGAAAAATGGAAGGCCCTTTGCATCCGTTATGGGAAGGAGGGTTGAGAATACCGCTGTGCCAACTGAATGGGATCTACACTGGGCTTCTGTTGCAGGTGTTTAACCTGGGCATAGCCAGAAGCATGAGCCATCAGGTGCCAGATAGAACAACATGAAAGGGAAGGGTGCTTCTTCCTTTTTATTCCACTAGGGGGAACCTCTGGAATGTGTGAATGGTAGCTCATAGAGTTGCCAACCTCCAGGTAGTAGCTGGAGATCTCCTGCTATAACAACTGATCTCCTGTCAATAGAGATCAGTTCATCTGGAGAAAATGGCCATTTTGGCAATTGGACTCTATGGCATTGAAGTCCCTCCCCTCCCCAAACTCTGCCCTCCTCAGGCTCCGCCCCAAAAACCTCCCACCGGTAGCAAAGAAAGACCTAGCAACCCTAGTAGCTCATGATGAGTCAGCTGATGTCTCATGATCCACCAGGTCAATAAGGAACTGGAGAAGACTGAGCTGCTGAGAAAATGTAGGTGACAGGAGTCATCACCTTGGAATGCATCGGCAAGTCTATACAGCAAATACTTTCTCACCACAGAAGCTTCATTTTAACCCTTGCTCAGCATCCATTGCAGTCCTCTGGTTTTCCATACTCCAGCTTCTAAATGAGCCCATGAGAGAATTATTGGACTGATGCAAGAAAGGAATAATCCATGTAGGGTTGCCAACCTCCAGGTGGTTATTCAAATTCTGACACAGAACAACTACACCCTTAGTATAGTTTCACAAACTCAGTACTGTAAAATCTCTAGGTATTTTCCAACCCAGACCTGGCAACCCCACATCCATAAGACTCCTCATGACATTTGTACTACAGTTGTGATGCTGGCATTATTTAACCATGACTTGAATTTGTTGTGTGGGTATATGCATATTTTTTTCAGGAGACTGGTTAGCACCCATGCAACAAGAAGTAAGGATTTACTCCATGTGGGCTCTGGAGTTCTCCTGGAATTACAAAGGATCCTGGAATTACAATGGATCTCCAGATTCCAGAGACCAGTTCCCCTAGAGGAAATGACAGCTTCAGACTCTATAATATCACATCCACAGTGAACTCCCCCCGCCCCCGAAAAAACCTCTGCCTTCTCCAGGCATTGCCCCCAAATCTCCTGGGATTTCCCAAGCCAGAGCTGGCAGCCTAAGGTGACTTGTGTATATTATAGACCATCACAGATCTAACTAAGCAATCTTTGGTTTCACCCAAGGTCACCTCAAACACATCTCACGGTTTCAGTTCACACACATTCAACTGCCAGTCATCGACTGCTGAGTAACTGAATGGTGGGAAATCAAAGGATCTGCATGCATTATGTAAACCTTCAGTCATTTGATCTATTAGCAGCTGCAAAACAGTTGCTAGGACACAGACTGACATCAGCATAAAGCAGTTTGTCACCATTGCAGCGCGCAAAAACAAAATCATGACAAAACAGGTTTTGGGGTTGTATCAAGTAGCCATGCCATGTGCATATCAGGTTTACAATCCAGCAACATGAAAGCTGCCCATGTTCCTGCTGCATACCTGAGACCACAAAAAACAAGGAAGGGGGGTTATCAAGTAGCTGGGTGTCAGTACAAGGCTGGAGCGCTGTGTTTGGGGGTGGGGTGTCTCAAGTCATACAGGCCTGCTAGTTACAAAATAGTATTGGCTTCTTGGAATATCTGAACCACATGAAATAATAGGTCAGTTGACAGGTATCTGATGATGTCCCAGTTGTATTTAGAAATGCAACTTTTTTATTCATCTCAAAAGAAAATCTCAAAACAATGGGCAAAATATTGCATGTGAGTTATTTCTACATAGGAAAAAGAACTTAGCAAGGGGGAACAGAGATACTCCCCCACTTTTCTCGCTTAATCTACATCACACAGACATTAGATGTGCTATTTATAGCAGCATAAATGTTATTGAAGCCTGCAGAGGTCACAAGGGGGTATGAGGAACATGCAGCTACTACAGAACTGTGAATATAGATTCATATGACCAGTTGCCACTTTTCATTAAACACCCACTGGTGGTACGACCAATAGTTTGTTCGGTTGTGTTTGGAACCTGGCAGTCTCATTAACTAACTTTGCATTTTCTTTTTCTTATAACAAGTGTTTAGAAACCTCTGGGCCCAATTTCTGGGCTAATGTTGCTTCATTGCCACTTGCCAGATGGGCATGAGGCAATAAAAAGCCATGATTGCCTGACATGATTTTACTAAAATGCATTGTTCTCAACCAGTGATCCCCAAAATGGTACTCAGAGGGTATCATGGCACACACCAGTGGGTTTCCCAATACATCTTTTCCTGAAAGCAAAGAGCCAATCCGGGGTTTCTCCCACTTCATTAGAACAGGAGAAGAACCCAAGAATCATCACCTTTTTATCTGCAGGGAGTACTCATTGAAGAACAGATGCCTTAATTGTAGGACGACACTTGGTTTGGAACCACCCAATATTTTGATTTGGATGCTAGGCAGCAAGAGCAGAGTAGCACTGCATAAATCACCACTTTCCTGCCTGCCCTCACCTGCTCCCATCATCTGAGCTCTCTGAAACAGATCTCCAGGAGGACAGAAGACCACCTGGGATCTGATGGAGGTAAAAATGGAGAGCCACAGTGAGAGAGGAGGCAAGGCAGCTTGGGATCCAAGGCTTTGTGGTGGGTTCAGGTGCCTCAGGGCAGACACCAGCTACTCAGAAAGAAGCCCCCAGCAGACTAAGAACACAGGAGTCTGCCTTATACAGAGCCAGATCATTTGCTCAGGGAGCAACATTTTAAGGCAATGTTAGTGTGTTTAGCATTTATCAGTGATCTTTCCATCAAGGGCATCGTTTTACAAGTTAAGCTGCCTTATAGTGAATTAGACTGTTGGTCCATTAAGGTCAGTATTGTCTACTCAGATTGGCAGTGGATCTCCAGGGTCTCACTTAGAGGTCCTACTGCCAGGTCCTTTTTTACTGGTTGGTGCTGGGGATTAAAAATGGGACCTTCTGCATACAAAGCAGATGCTCTACCACTAGTGTAGCTAATCTCCAGGTGGTGGCTTCAGATCTCCCGCTATTATAACTAATCTCCAGGCAACAGAGATCAGTTCACCTGGAGATAATGGCTGCTGTAGAAGGTGAACTCAATGGCATTATACCTCTTTGAAGTCCCTCCCCTCCCCAAACCCCACCTTCCTCAAGCTCCACCCCAAAAATCTCCAGGTATTTCCTAACCCAAAGCTGGCAACCCTATCTACCACTGAACCACCTTCCCCTCAGCCCCTTTCCACTAACCTTTCACCAATTCCTGCAACTTGGAGGTGCCTGCTGTCTTTTAGATGCAGATTTTTTTTTTTTTTAAAAGCAACCTGGTTCTGAAGCTGAAACAAAAGGATGACTCAGCTGCAGTGTCTTCCTCTTATTCCACCCCACTTCACCCCCACCAGTTCTATGGCTCTCTGAATCCTCACACCAAGACCAAGAAGGGCTCCATGTTCTTCTTCCAGTCACCATAGATGGGGAACAGAGTTCATAAAGGATTGGAAGAAAATCAGCTGAGAGAAATGAGGGGTGCTTTGTTTTCTGGTGTATTGCAGTATGACAGCTATAGTGGGGATCTGTAGAATAAAATTCTCCTTGCTGCTTGTGCCTGGGTCAAATGTGACCTTTGTGAATCGTTGGCCCATCCTCCTCAGGTTTTTATAAATTGCTGCGGGATTCCTGTTTTATCCTCTTCAGATATTTGATAATAGGCATAAGTAGGATATGGTACTACAACTTGTCATCATGTAAGGGAGGGACATGTCATTTTTTGCAAAGTTTGTTTTTTGTGCATTGGGAGACCGTGAAGGGGCGGGGCAACGTGTGTGCGGGGGGGATGGTGGTTCTAGCTGCTGCCAGGCAGGGTGTGTGTGTGTGTGTGTGTGATTCCCAGTGTATTTTTTTTAGCATGCACTTTATCCTCCAGCCTGCGGGGGGGGGGGGTTCAAGAGCATGTGGTTAGGTTGCCAGAATCCAGGGCTGGAGATTACTCAAAACATGTTAGAAGCTTACAGAGCTCTAGAGACATAGAAGAAAGCAGGCAGGCAGGATGTAGGGAGAGCCCAGCCTATTCTCCCCCCACTCTTTTGGAGAGTCAGAGCCAAGGTCCTGAGCAGATTTTTGCACAAAGTCTGCTGTGGACAGAAAAATTCCCTTCCTCCCCTTTTAGACTACACAGCTAAAAAAAACCTCTGCTTTGAAAACGGTGTTTTCCTCTCGAGAGGAGCCGAGGGGAGCGCATGGAAAAAGCACATGAGCGCTGACCTCTGCCTCCCTTCATTCCAGCCCTACGTGTGGTTAAGATAATTTTGTAAGACTGTCTGCAGAATGCCCACTATAAAAATCCTTACACTAGAGGGGTTTGTAAATCCACCCCACTCCTGCCGCAGAAAGAAAGCTTTCAGACCTTCCCCGGCCGAAAAAGAGCTGTTTATCTCTGGCCTCTGGCAAAACCAGTCTGACCAGTTATGTTAAATTAGAGGCAGAGACTGTGGGGAGAGGAGAGCGAGCGAGCCAGCGAGAGAGGGAGAAGGATTTAAACAAAGAATGCAGACTCCCCACGCTTCCTTCCCCCTTTGTACAGCTGCAGTGGGGCAGGCAGGCAGGGAGCCAGACAGAGAGAGCAGCTAGAGTCAGGGGTTTTGTGTTTTTAAGGTGTGTTAATGTTCAAACAGGTCTTACCAAGCAGAGAAGTGTAGCAAAAAGTAAGTTAAAAGCGGTGCTCCAGCCCCGTCTATACAAGGAAACGCCTCCGTTCCCTACCACCTGATCTGGCTTTAAGAATTTGATAGGCTAGTCCCGGAAGGGGGGAGAAGTGGGAGGAGGGAGTATGCAGCTTAGCCGACGGTTTTTACACAGAGACACGCAAAGAGAGGAGGGGGGGGAGGAGGGAGGGGGAGAAGGGAGGGGGGAGAAGGGAGCTTTCGCCTTATCTTTTGAAACACAACACACCAGTTTTAAGCATATTGTCGGGAGGGTAGCGACTGACCCATTGCCAGATGCGTTTAGGTGAGGGGGTGTCGGCCGTGGCAGGCTCGGCATTTTTTTAAAAAAAACCACGCAAGAGGGTCAGAAACAGGGGGCGTCTGTGTGATGCACCGTTTCAGAAAGGAAACAAAAGTCCTTTATTGTGAAGGAACTCCATAAAGGATAAGAAAGTTAAAGTAGACGGTTCTAGTTATCTATCTAAGCTAGGATGGAGAGTAGGGTTGCCAAACTCCACGTGGTGAATAGAGATCTCTGGGCTATTGCAACTGATCTACAAGCAACAGAGATAATTTCAGCTGGAGAAAATGGCCACATTGGAAGGTGGACTCTGGCATTATACCTAAGGTTGCCAACCTCCAGGTTGTAGCTGGAGATCTCCTGTTATTACAACTGATCTCCAGCCGATAGAGATCAGTTCACCTGGAGTAAATGGCCGCTTTGGCAATTGGACCCTATGGCATTGAAGTCCCTCCCCTCCCCAAACCCTGCCCTCCTCAGGCTCTGCCCCAAAAACCTTCACAGCTTACTAAGGGAAGGATATAGGACAGGGGTCCCCAGTGTGGTGCTTGTGGCCAATATTTTTTCTGGCACCTGCCAAGTGTTTTTAGGGTGGCATCAGGTAGAGCTTTTGCCTAGCAAGGCTTCTAATTGACTATTGAAGATTTGAATGGCTGTGCAAATTTTTTAAAATGTTGCTTTGTCATTGCAACTCAAAGATCTGCACTGTGTTAATGAAGTTAAACTGTGGCAATCATTTTGTGGCTGGCTCTGCCTCCTGCAGCAGCCATTTTGTGGCAGCCATTTTGTTACTGTGCCCACCATGCCATGTCAGAATTCCAGATCTGCCCACAGGCTCAAAAAGGTTGAGGACCCCTATATAGGAAGTGACCTATCTATCCTGGCCAGCTCCACTGCCCTTCTGAAGCACCGGCATGCTCTGTACAAAACATTGCATAGTCCTCCACTTCTAACGAGTAGAATGCAAATATTTAATCCTTTCTGTTCTACAGAAGGGTGGTATTCCCAACTTTGGTGATGCCTCCTGCCAACATTGATGAACATCTTGCTTTACCTTGCCCTTTAAATAATGGGATTCCCCCCCCCCCCGTTCATTCTATATTGTAAACACAACTGGATGATGAGCATGGTTGATGATTCAATTCACCATGTGAGTGACACTTTACTCATTCTGTGCCCTTCTCAAGTAGCAAATGTACCGATCTTCGAAAAGATCTCATCAGCTGTTCCTTTTCTTCAGTCTATTTGCATATTCTGTGCTTTTATTGCTCATCTTTAAAAGATAAGAGCCTTTTAATTGTTTGTTAAAGGGAAACCACGGTGTTTATTTGAAGCAATACTGCTGAGGCATAAGTAAATCCTTACTTGATTATAGTTTCTATATTGAAGGATGTTTCAGAATTATTTTAAGGAATTCCTTTATTCTAAAAGTTGTGCCAAAATAAAATATGAGTTACCATGACCCTTGTTTATAATTAGGCAGTCTGAAAAGTCCTGGTAGTTGTCACAAGGACTTTGTATCAGACATATGATGGGAGACAAATTTGAACCCCCACCTACAGATTTGAACCCTTTCCTGCCAAGCTCCCAGGAGTGTGGCAGAAGCTCCTACTTGGTATACTACAGTACTCCATGTATAAATGTAAATGTACTTGAATAAATGTAAGTTTTACTTTTTTGCAATTTACTTCTTGGGAGGATAGATTTTACTGCACTCAATATCACACTTCCTCAACTGAGCAAAACTCTGCTATATTAATCATATATAAACCCAATAATTAGCATGCTACTCCATAATTGGTGGTTGTGAGCACTGTCATTATGGACCCCAATGCAGAATCTCTGCCATCAGTCTTGGAGCTGATGCCAATCAGAGACAGTATTGAGCTTGATGGACCAACGATATGACTTGATATAAGACAATTTCCTCTCCCGAAACCCCACCCTCCTCAGGCTCTGCCCCCAAAACCTCCCGCTGGTAGTGGAGAGGGACCTAGCAACCCTATAGTCACATCTATGGATGAACAACAAGCCCAGACTTTTAATCTCAAGTGAAAAGGCTTTTTAATGTCTAATTCTGAGAATCTGGTATAAAGACAGGTTAAATCCTGCTACCGGTATTTCATCATTGGTTTTGGTTACATATAACTGATGCTTCACTTCTCAGGGACCTTGATAATTTCCAGGAATGGGAACAGTGTGGCTTAATGAGGACATGTGATTTTCCTAAACATAGCAATCTTATGTAGTTGCTATGATGATGATGCAATATATACAGCCCACTGTATACTAGTTTCTTCATGTATGGCATTTCTCACATGGTAAATTCTGGATCCAGTGGAAATTTCCACTGTTGGAAGTACTGTGTGAATTTCTGCCAATTTACCCTTCTCACTGCAGACTTTCTCCTCATGCTGTCCCAGAGACTCCTCTGTTCCTCAGGAGCAGCATTTTGGGGGGAGATTCTGGGATCTGGGGGAAGTGAGGATGTCCTGCTATTCTGACAGAAATCCCTTCTATCTGTGGAAATTTCCCACCCTATATAGATATATCTGACCTGGATGGCCCAGGCTAGCCTGATCTCGTCAGATCTCAGAAGCTAAGCAGGGTCAGCCCTGGTTAGTATTTGGATGGGAGTCCACCAAGGAATACCAGGGTTGCTGTGCAGAGGAAGGCACTGGCAAACCACCTCTGTTAGTCTCTTGCCATGAAAACCCAAAAGGGGTCACCATAAGTCGGCTGCAACTTGACGGCACTTTACATACGTATATATAGATATATAATTCATTGACTACATTGTAGATACTGTTAAATGTCTACAAATGGTCTTTTAAAAACAGTGAACAATATTGTACTCAAATTTGCCAGCTCACCAGGGGAGAAATTTTAAAATGCCCAGGGTCAAAATCTGGAATTTCAGATATCAGAGAAAGTTTGGTCATGTATTATTAGAAATTAACCTGGCTGCAAAATCTCCATCTGATAGATTTCTATATTTACTTGCTAACTGATGTGGTGTAAGATACCCGTGTAGAAATATCTTAGAGACCAACGAGATTTAGAAGCTTTGACTCTCAAAAGCTTATACCCTGAAAATCTTGTTGGTCTCTAAGGTGTTACTGAACTTGTGTCTATTTCTTCTACTGCAGACCAACACGACTACCCTCCTGAAACTTTACAAAAGTTTCTTCTCAAACTCATTGAGATTAATTTCAAAGCAGTGTTTGCCCAGATCCGTTTCCATTCCTGTAAGCTTCAACTGATTCATAGATCTTTCTTCCATTTTTTCATATAATGTACAGGAGTGGTATCTAAACTTAATAACAATGCATAAACCTGGGCTATCACTGTTAATAACATGATTGTTACTAATTATAGATTCAGAAATAGTGTTCATTTCAATTATGTGGTTTCAGTAAAGCAGTTACTACATGCCTTATTAGGAAAAAATGAAAAAGCGGGGTTTCATTCCTCCTAAGGTAAAGGTCAAGGTCCCCTGTGCAAGCACCGGGTCATTCCTGACCCAAGGGGTGATGTCACATCCCGACATTTTCTAGGCAGACTTTGTTTGCGGGTTGGTTTGCCAGTGCCTTCCCCAGTCATCTTCCCCTTTACCCCCAGCAAGTTGGGTACTCATTTTACCAACCTCAGAAGGATGGAAGGCTGAGTCAACCTTGAGCCGGCTACCTGAAACCAACTTCCGTCGGGATCGAACTCAGGTCGTGAGCAGAGGTTTTGACTGCAGTACTGCAGCTTTACCACTCTGAGCCACGGGGCTCTTTTCATTCCCCTTAATTGATATATAATTTCTTCATAATTCAACATTTGCTGTTCATCCAGTAACTTTTATAACATATCCCATTTACCATTCCTCCAAATACCAGAACCACTGAATAAGACAGGATCATGTAGTTGATCATTAAACAAGACAGAGATTAGAGGTGAAACAAAGGCAGAGACTCAGATGATTTCAGTTTGTACCACTCTGATAATACAGAACTTATAAAACTAAATTATTCACCTCCAGCCCTCTTTGTTGCAATCAAATCAGATCCTTCACCTTTACCCCTTTCTCTAATGAGCACTCTTAAGATCAGTATGTCTTTATCCTCCACAAAGTACTCCTTAATATCTGCCTATTTAACTGCTCTGTAGTGTAATTTTAGCCCCTCCTCAACCCCCTTTAGCCACCTGAATAGTCCAGCTTATCATGGGCTCATCAGAACTTGGAAGTTAAACACAGTCAGCCATTGTTAGTACTTGGATGGGAGACCACCAAGGAAGATTAGGGTTGCTACATGGGTGGACTCTGATCTGGAGAACTGGGTTTGATTCCCCACTCCTCCACATGAGTGGCGGAGGCTAATCTGGTGAACTGGATTTGTTTCCCCACTCCTACACACAAAGCCAGCTGGGTGACCTTGGGCAAGTCACACTCTCTCAGCCCCACATACCTCACAGGGTGTCTGTTGTGGGGAGGGGAAGGGAAGGTGATTGTAAGCCAGTTTGAGTCTCCCTTAAGTGGTAGAGAAAGTCGGCATATAAAAACCAACTCTTCTTCTACACTGAGGAAGGCAACCACTTCTTCTTGTCTCTTGCCTGGATAGGGTTGCCAGCTCTGGGCTGAGAAATACCTGGATATTTTGGGGGCGGAGTCTGAGGAGGGCGGGTTTTGGAGAGGGGAGGGACTTCAATGCCATAGAGTCCAATTGCCAAAACAGCCATTTCCTCCAGGTGAACTGATCTCTATTGGCTGGAGATCAGTTGTAATAGCAGAAGATTTCCAGCCACCACCTGGAGGTTAGCAACCCTATGCCTGGAACACCCCATGAATAGGGTCACCATGAGTTCATTGTGACTTGAAGGCGTATTCTTTTTTCTAGCAAGAGCATGCACTAGTGTTTTCAATGCTACCCTGTGTGTTTGTGGGGTGTGTGTGTGTGTGTGTTAATAACTCCCCCATTTATTTAAAAAAATATTTTTTCACAGGATGCAAGAACTACTGATTTAATCTGAAGAGGTACATTCATCAACAAAAATAATGCTTTGGGTTATACATTCATGTTTACAACAGAGATTTTTCCCAATGAAGAGACTGGCCATGTTTGCCTGGTACTAGTTCTTTTTCCATTTCTTGCAATAATATATTATGATTATATTTGACCAAATGATCAAGATGTAGGTGTACCCAAACCCGCATGCTGAACATTTCATAACGGTATGTAATTTGCCGTTGTCTGGCCTTCCACTAAAATAACACACTCAGTTCTGTGAGTCTTATTCTGGATAGATGACAATTATTAAAAACTAATGAAATTCAGAGAAATGTATTCAGAAATCTACTTCTTTCACACAGTTCCCCCCCCCACGGCCCCATTAATACTGCACATGTGATAAGTCTAGCTTGCATTGTACTTAATTTTTGTTGCTAAAAATATATTTTTAAATTCCACTAGGGGAAAACAACAACAACTGTAATGCATTGCCAGGCAAACAAGCTGTCATTACTTGAGTGTCAAATCCTAGGAACAAAAATAGTGGGTGTGGGAAGTGCATTCACGTTAATAAGCTTTTATTGTAATAAGGACCAGCTTCTGTGAAATATTAACAACAAATCAAAGGGAAAAGAGAGGAAGGGGAAAACCCCCAACAGCTGCGAAGTTGAAATAAAAATCTAGGTAGTTCAAACAAGTTCCTCCAGACAGCACAAGTCGAGAAACGTGAACTTTATTAGCAGCAGGAGAAGCAGGAATGAAAACATCTTTTTACATGAAATATACAGTGACTCACATCTGCTCATTCATTTTCCCCAGCTGACTCCACAAGAATCAAAGCCCTCTCCCACTACCTCTTGATTCATAACTTCTTCATGAAGTGATCACACAACAATTCGGGGTGAGCAAAGGGCACAAGATGACAAGGGTCCCGAGCCAAAGAACATTCTCTGAGTCATCTTCATTTCAACAAAAAACACCCTGCATCCTCAGCAGACTGCAGCCATAAAAATAAATTCCAGCACTGTTCACTGGGATGGGAAAGCAGAATATATCCCTTCTTATTGTGACAAGCCACACCAGAGAGGCTACTACAACAGCTCAAGAATGAGGTATGGCTCAGACTCTTTGTGTTCAATATCAAATTCAATTGACCCAAGCTTTGTGAAAGAGTTGTACATAAAAATAATGCAATCAGTTATAGTGTACATTGCCAAGAAGTATGTGCAAGAAACAAAAAAATGCAACATAGTCTATTGTGCATAAATAATGCATGATAAAAATAATTATCCTAGGGTGTGATATCAAATAATCAAGTTCATGTATTCATGATTCTATTAATATATTGTAATAAATATACACAGTGCAAGTGTGGGGCCCATGAAGACTTCTGGGGAAGATCTTATTCCCTTTCTGCCTCTTGGTTATGGTCTTTCCCTCCCCTACCTACTTCCCCCCCCTCCACCCTTCTTCAGCTTTCTCTCCCCAGGCAGGCCCTCCTCTTTTCATCACTCATACATACCTTTACCAAAGTTGGCTGATTTTTCTCTTCTCCCCCTTTTCTATTTCCCTGCCCCGTCTTCAGCTTCTCCTTTTTTTGATCCTCCTCTTCAACTTCCCTTCCCAACATTCCTTCCACCTATTTTATTTTTATTTATTTTAGTTACTTTTTAAAGCCTGTATTCCCACCTGCACACACACTGACACTAATCAAGGCTTGCCTTGGAATCCTCAATTTTGTTAATTGGAAGTTTCCAAGATGTCACAACATCTGGACAACCAGAGAGTGGACAACCATCTGTTGGGAATGTTTTAGCTCTGTGTTTCTGCAGATTGTTCTCCCTTATAAAGCCCTTTCCAAATCTGGGATTCTCTGAATATGACAGTGTATCACAGTTGTTTGCACATAATTCTATGAGAACAGCATAATTGAAGGTTCGATACAACAATTGGGGCTGGATCCTGTGGAAAAAGGACATAAGCCAATTCAGCTGGTCTGGGAGCATATCTATAAATTGCTGATTTCCCTACATGCCAACATTCCCTTCCATTACCTTATTTTATTTCCTTAACTGGGGAAATAAGGTTGACATGTTGTACTACTCTTATATAGGTAATCATAAATAGGGGGATCTAATTTGCATACCTGAAGTTTACCTTCCTGTTCTAGCCAAGCATAGGAAAATAAGGTAGTTGGCTTTCTGAAAGCTGAATGTGCATTCATGTTCTGCCCATACATCATTGTATTCTCCTTACTGAACTATGGAAAATGATATATCATGCTCATGCCATCTTATGGGTAAGCAGAAATCGCTACAACTATCAGTTGTACACCTGGAGTACTATCTGCCTCTTTTCAAGGTCAGGTGAGTGCCAGCACTCCCTACCCATATATCATGTTGCTGAGCATATTCAGAAAAGTGTATCGGTGGTATTATGCTCTAATTTAGCTCTTTGTGGTAAATATAATGTACTACAAGCCTAGGTCACACATCAACCTCTCTGTTCCAGAACTGCAAGTGGGAACTGCAAATATCATGCGCCCAACTTATGACTAATAAAAAGTATTAAAAAAAATAAAAAAGTAATATATATATATAAATCGTACTTTTACAACATCAGGTTAGCATCAACACGTTTAGTTTTCATTATCATTAATTATTATTTAGTGTCATTATTATTAAAATGATTGATATTTATTAAAATTGTTATTAATATTAATTATTATTAATAGTATTATATATTTATTAATAAATATAAATCCCACACATATATGGTAATTTTTATGGTGCTTTTTTTCTTAACAAAATTAATTGTTGTTGCTTCAATATGATTTTCCACATGGCTCTTATTGCTGTTGCACATGCAGAAGCATTTGTAATGGTGGTTGAGCATCTGGACTGTGGTTTTCTCATTTTACTTGACTCAGCTTTCCCCCCCCCAGAAAGCTTTTTAAATGGTAATTGTGCGATCACTATGGTATTATAATGCTATAGCAACATACACTATTTAAAAAACAGCCCTCTGGTGGCTCAGAGGGGAAAAGTTGATGGTGAACTTTCAGGAAAAGGAAAGAGGAAATACTGGTGGATGGAAATGAGATGTCTCTTGTGAGTCCTTGCGCATTTCCGCTTGTTAGATCTCAAGTCTATTCTGGAAAAAAATGGTGTTAGTCTTAATGTGCCACTGGACTTCTTTTTGG